>NC_137813.1:62823512-63063512 GCF_963921795.1 Nannobrachium achirus
TTTTCCACTACAAGGACCTGGGTAGAGTGGTGTGAAAGTGGTACTAAACGTGGTACTAAAAAGTATCCAATCTAGAGTAGGTCTGAGCTAGGCCAAACAGGGCCAAATACTTCATAATGACTGATCACTCACTGACTTTTCATTTAGACCACCAGGATATAGTTGTAATACATGATAATAGATTCTATTGTGTTATAACCACTATTATAATCTAGTTTAAACTAATTATAGTGTATTTTAATTATCATAGTAATACATTAATACTTTATAATGTATTATACTCACAGTTATAATCCATTACAGTGCATTATAATTAGGATAGTTGTAATACAAATATTGTATTATAATCACAGTTAAAAGGGTAAATCTGTTTCTTACTCATAGGGGTACTTTTTTGTAATGGAAAATGTAGATATTTTTATGTGGTGCGGTGTGGTGTGGTGTAGTGTGGTGTGGTGTGGTGTTAAAACTGCAGTCGAAAAGGGGCTTTTGACTACAGGAGGCCTCCTAGAAACCACTCACCCCTCCAAATCGGGGGCGCTGCAGTGGAGAGGGTAAAATAATTCAAATTCCTGGGAGTGCACATCTCTGAGGATCTTACCTGGGCAGTGCAGACAGAGCGGGTTGTCAAGAAAGCACAACAACGCCTCTACTTTCTCAGGAAGAACCAGAAGCGCAACCGGAAGAGGCGTGCCCTCCTTGGTCCCCACACTCCCCGCACAGGTTCAACGGGAAATACGCGGTCGCATCCCCCCATCCCACTCCCTTCCCTGCACTATTATGCTCCAGCCTCACCAACAGTACAAAATAGTTACTGTGAGGCTGAACTGCAGCTACTGTACAGAAGTGAAGTTTTTAATTATACCAACCTGTTGCACATAGAACACACTGTGAAGTTCTTTACAAAATGACATGTTATCGTACAGTAGCTACTATGGGAATATAATGCCATTGGTGTATACATTATACCAAACTTTATGCACATGTACGGCTGAGGATGCTTTTTACATTCTCTTTGCTCCTTTGCCTTTTGCACTCTCTTTCTTTCCTAAGTCATTATTACTTATTTTCTTTATCTTTAGATGTGTTGTTTTTTTGTTGTTCTGCTGTCTTTATATATATACCACTGCATTGTCTGAAGGAAGCCAAACAAAAATAGGTTCTACTCTTATGTACCTGTACAAAAGAGGTAGCAATAAAGTACAACCTTGAACCTTGAACATCTTTAAAAGGAAGTTTTATTTTACATTAAACTTTTCAACCCTACCCTCTTCTATGGAGAAGTTTAGACAAACATACCTGATCTAAAGATCAGCTATTTGTGTGTGTGTGTGTGTGTGTATGTGTGTGCGTGCGTGCGTGCGTGCGTGCGTGCGTGCGCAAGTTTGTTTGTTTTGTTTGTTTTTTTTGCCCTCATATGGGTGTCGCCATCATTGTTTACTGGTACCCAGTTGGAATGCTATTGGCTGCCAACGGTCACGTGCAACCGCAGGGGTACCTGTGACATTGTCTTGAGCTTGCCGAAAATAAAGCACACAAAGAAGAATCATCACAAGCCCCTCCTACAGCATACGCATGCTTTAACATCAATTATAACATAAGTTGGACCATATTTTATATTTTCACTAAACACACAACATGGTGATTGAAACGAGGCTTTAGTTTAAACTATAGCGACAGGAACCATAAAGTATTTATGACAATGTTTATTAAGGTAAGAAAATCAAATGTAAAAGTTTGGGAGAACCAGAACAGCCCAATCATAGGAACGTTTAGTTCTGTGTTTGCTTCATTTTAAATCTGGATTTTTATTTATTATTTATTTTATCTGTTGAACAATCATTAAATAGAATCTTGTCATTTTAATATATATCTGTTGGACAATCATTAAATAGAATCTTGTCATTTTAATATCTGTTCAATCATTAAATGTCTTAAATGCATTAGTAAACAGAGCAGTGTTTTTGTGTCTCCTATACATTATTAGCCTGTCAACATTTACATGTCTAGTTTCTGTTGGCTGTTGTTGTCAGCTTCCAGCTGCTGATGGCTGAGGCTGGAGTTCTGAAGATATTGTTCACAACTTCGCACAGACCTTGGAGAACCTCTCACACAGACATTTGCTTTATACCAAGGGTCTTCAACATTTTCAGGCCATTTTTGATAAATAAATTATTACGTTAAATAAATATAGATATGGATGAATCCATAACCAAAATAAGACAGAGACGAGCCAAAGGACTATATCTTAGATTGTTGTATTTGAAGAGAGTCAGACAAAGAGACAAAACAGTGAGCGTACCATCCTAGTGGCAGCTTGGTAATTCTCTCTTCCAAAGATGGAAGTTAACATACAGTATATAAAGAATACAGATTATGACAATTAGATTGTGGGACTCATTGATTAGTTCCCAGATCATAAAAGAAGACAGAGACACATATAACCAAAACATGATCTCGTAGTCAGGGTAACCAAAGTCACCATGACCTGTAGTCCACTAGCCTGAACTCACAGTACAACCAAAAACATGGTCTCAAACAGTAGTCCATAATATAACCTTATATGGTCATATGAGCCTCATACACAAATCATACAATTATGTATCATAATTCATATCTATCAGACCCCTTATTTGAGAGAGAGATGAAGCAGGGACCCCCCAAAACCTTTTCATAGATTCCATATAGTTTAATTGTTTGACAGCACAATCATCAGTGTATTTTGGATTCATATAAATGTGTGTTTTCAGATATTTAACCACTTGAGACGTCACTTAATAAACTTGACCTTTTACTATTGTACTTAGTCTGCTCTTTTCCCCTCTACACCAAAGCTCTTTGCTGAAAATAGCCGATCTACAAGCTCACAGCGCCTTGACACTTTATGTATATATTCTTTGTTCCCTTTCTTTGATTACCTTGCTCTTTACTGTACACTGTTCTTTTTTTATTCTTTTCATACTTTTCTGTAACTTTGTAAATATCCCTATACTGCTTTGCTGCCTCCAGGCGACAGATTTTCCCCCTTGGAATAATAAAGGTATCTGTATCTATCTATCTAGATCTGCTATTTTTGGCTACAGTTCTCAGAATATGGACACTAGGGTTCAAGTTGTTAATTTAAAAAGGATTGGAAGATTTGGAGGACCCCTTGTAGTAACTGAGGACCCCCTAGGGATCCTGGACCCCCTGTTGAAGACCCCTGTTTTCGAGCTTTAGAGCCTCTCACACAGATGTTAGTTAGGAAACTTTAGTTAGGAAACTTTATTATTCTTCTCTGTTTCTAGAGTAACTAAAAGTTTGATGGCATACCCCTCCTACAGTTTTCGCGCCACACACTCGCGCCATAGGCCTATGTCAAATCGACCGGCTTCATCAGGTGTGCATGAATTGCATTTTCTGTAGATAAAGGTTGTATAGTTGGATTGATATACATTTATTAGTAAATTAATGTCCCCCACTGACTTTAATACAAATTAAATTTCCCCAAATATGGAGATGACTGACATCATAGATGTATGACAGATTAACGCATACATAATCCCCATACTTCTATTCACCTAATTTTGATGTTATTTACATTCATCATAAATATACTATTGGTAGTGATGCTACTTTCATTTCAAAGTATGATGTAGGTCTATATTTGTTATTTCATTTTTACTGACTATTTTTACTAACTATATTCACAATTATAGCAAAGCAATCCTTCTACACATTGTCTGTCTGTCTGTCTGTCTGTCTGTCTGTCTGTCTGTCTGTCTGTCTGTCTGTCTGTCTGTCTGTCTGTCTGTCTGTCTGTCTGTCTGTCTCAATAATATGCACTCATCAATGGGCTGCTCTTTACATTATGATGCTCCTAAATATTGTCATACACACACCAGAACTAAGATGAGGGAACATATCACTCCAGTTTTGGCTTCGCTGCATTGGCTTCCGGTTGCCTTTAGAATAGACTTTAACATTCCTCTACTGGTTTTTAAAGCCCTTAATGGCCTGGCACCCTCCTATCTCGATGACTGTCTGAATAGATATGTTCCTGGCCGTCCCCTCAGGTCCGCTAGTGCTGACCTACTTGAAATCCCTAGCTTGAAAATTAGAAAATACGGTGAAGCTGCTTTTTGTTTCTATGGGCCGACGGCCTGGAACCGCCTCCCATTATATTTAAGGCAGTCAACCTCGGTGGACAGCTTTAAGTCCCAACTCAAGACTTATTTATTTTCTATTGCTTTTAAATAATCCTACCCTAGCTTAAAGGGGCACTCCACCACTTTTCAACCTATGTTCATATAATTGGTCCTCACTCAAAAATAGCTTTTCTTTTTTTTTTCTCAGAGGAGGGCTGTGGGCAGGTCAGAAACCCATAGTCTTGTGACATCATCGATTACCAATAAAGCTTATAGAAACTGCAGGCTTTCTATTCCTGAAAAGTTGCAATTTTAAAGTAGAAGCCATTGTTCTCGCAATATTAAAAATCAAAATATTTTTTTCAAAAATATTGATTACATTTTTTTTGGGGAAAATGATGATGTCACAAGACTATGGATTCTGAACTTCCCACAGCTCTCCTAGGAGACTTGGACTGAGTAGAAAAAAATTGTGATATTTTATCATGAACATTAGTGAGGACCTATTATATGAAGACAGGTTGAAAAGTGGTGAACTACTCCTTTAACTGTTTTGCCTTTTGCTACTTTATTGTTATTGCTATTATTTGCTGAGTTAATGTTTTATTTACTTTTGTCTTGCTGTATTGTCATTATTGCTGTTTTGTTTTTATATCTTGTTGTGTGAAGCACTCTGAGCTGCATTTTTGTATGAAGGGTGCTATACAAATAAAGTTTCATTCATTCATTCATTCATTCATTCATTCATTCATTCAGTTAAATCTACTTTCTCCATAACCCACACTCTGCACATATTTTGGGGCATACTTCTTCAAACGGGTCTAGTGGATATACATTAATAAATGATAAAAGAATTAAAACTGTGCATATACAAACTTTGCAGGCTTCGCATTCTACGTCTCATTTTTGTGGACAAAAGTGCTTTTTTAGATTTTATTTAGTAAAACAAAAAGTATGTCAACTCAATATTCTCAACAAAAGTCAAAACGTCAAAACACTGAGGAGACTCCATGCTCACTACTTATCAGTTCCTACATACAGTGGTTTGTGAACGGCAGACATAACAAATACAACCATTAGTTGTGTTGCTGCCTTCACCCAGTGCTTTGAAAAGCTCCTGATACCTCCTGCTCCAGTGGTGTTAGCTTGTCAGTTGCCACCACTGGTGTGTGAATGTGGGAAGTGAGGACGCTGGCGTTGACTTTTTCGCCGCTTCACTTCCCAATGTATGAATGAATGGACCATGGCGCTTTGAGTTCGCAACTTGCTTAGAAAAGCGCTATAAAAATGCAATCCATTATTATCATTATTATTATGCTCCAATATGAAGGACCACACACATTACAATATGTGCAATGCTTCTGCTTGGGAATTGTTTCCTTCCATGCTTCGAATGTGATGGTGTGGCTGTAGGTGAGACTACAACACTGCTAATGTTTAGGAGGCCTGTCAGCTGTGATGAGAGTCTCCACTTTATGTGCACTAATATGGAGACATAAACTGCAATCTGAGAGCTCTGGCACTTTTAACAAGAGAGTCACTGGTTATGATTACATGAACACCAACATCTCACAACAACTGTGGGATAAATGTAGCTGGAATATTCTGTTTTTGTGACAATGTTCACAATACTGACAGATGATCAGTTTGGCAGCTCTGCCAATAATGTACTGACAAACCTGATTTAGAAGAAAATCTATACAGTTGTAGGCAGATACAAATGGAGATTTTAGAAAGCAGGATATTAATTACTGTTCACCTTGGTGTCACTATTTTGGGCATGTCGTTATAGACAAAAACTGTAAAAAACCTTTTTCAAAAATAGCTATGAGCTTGTAAATCGGCTATTTTTTAAAGGGTTTGAATAGGGCTTAAGTACTGTAGTTAAAAGCATGTATAAAGATATATACAGTATATCCTGAATAAGACATAAGGAGATGTTATTGCAGCTGCAGTGTGTGTGTATGTAAGTAAGTACAGTATTGTACAGTGTACATATAGTCAGTGTGGGAGGATTGTTGTCCTCATAGAACATCCAGAGGATTGTTGTCCTCATAGAACATCCAGAGGATTGTTGTCCTCATAGAACATCCAGAGGATTGTTGTCCTCATAGAACATCCCAGAGGATTGTTGTCCTCATAGAACATCCCAGAGGATTGTTGTCCTCATAGAACATCCAGAGGATTGTTGTACTCATAGAACATCCCAGAGGATTGTTGTCCTCATAGAACATCCCAGAGGATTGTTGTACTCATAGAACATCCCAGAGGATTGTTGTCCTCATAGAACATCCCAGAGGATTGTTGTCCTCATAGAACATCCCAGAGGATTGTTGTCCTCATAGAACATCCCAGAGGATTGTTGTCCTCAGGGGAACACGTCAGTGGGCAGATGGAAGTCTTTGAAGGTGTAGAAGGAGATGTCACCATGGTCCACCACAGCAAAGGTGACAGGAACGTCCCTGCTCTGGAAGGCCAGCAGTTTGACAGTCTGCAGGTCAGGAACTGGACCCCCCCCCCCCCCCCACACACACACACACACACACACACACACACACACACACACACACACACACACACACACACACACACACACACACACCATCACATTATGTTGGTTAGGTTTACAGAGTACAGACCGCACCAATGCATGTTGCAAGGAGTAACAAGGAGTTTCATTGGCATGGACTGTGGACTGGCTTTTACTAACCAACATGCACGCTGTAGGAAGGGGAAAAGCAGGGTAGCTCATACAAGGAGCTCAGCACTCAATACTGCGATGCGGTAATGGCAGTGTGAATTGGCCATAGAGAATGAATTACTAAATTAAACTTTAGTGTCTACACCAGTACTAGGGATGGCCAAATGGAGAATCTTTCTTAACCGAAAACCGCAAGGCCTTTTCGGTTAATTAACCGTTAACCGTTAAGGAAATGTGTTCAAAAATGCGCTATTTTAGCGATTTAAAAAATAATAATAATAAAGTGCCACGTTTACACATTAAAAACAATAAAACTAGGAGAAACAAGAATGCAAATGTTTTCTAAAAGAAATTTGTTCTTGCAAAGAAACGGTGGGATTGAAATAATCGTCTGTAATGTTTGTTAGTTAGTTAGTTAGTTAGTTAGTTAGTTAGTTTATTTTTTGGTCTTAGTCCACTGTCGCCAGGCACGTGCATATATAGACAAAAGGGGGCTTGAGCCCCTGCCCTTTTATCCGTCTGTAAAAATTACCTCTTTTTACTATGATAAAAGAAATGCAAATGTCCCCTTTCCATACCAAAACTGAAGGCTGCATTCAAGAGAATTGTCCACCAAAAGGCCCTTTTAGAAATGTCAGCCCCTGCCTTTCTTCTAACATTCTCTGCACGTCCCTGGCTGTAGTCCTAACAGCAGCAGCAGCAGCAGCACCAGCGAGACACTCGGACTTCACTTCCCCCTCTCCTCTGTGTTTGTTGTGTAGAGCAATAACTTCCAATCGTATGACTTTTGGAATGGTTGAAAAAACATCGGCTAATTAATAAATGTGATGTCCATTTCATTCATATTCTTCTCTCTCGCCCGTGTTTTGTGTGTGCTGAACGATGCAGCGATCGTTGCGAGTCTGAGCTTTATGTTATTTTCTCATAGCCTACTCTGTAACCAAGACGAGTCGACTTTAGCGTTCCACACGCCATGTAACATTAGAAAGTTGTGTTTTAAGCTCTTCTTAAACGGGATTCAATGTGCAGCCAATGTACTGCCAATAATGTACTGACAAACCTGATTTAGAAGAAAATCTATACAGTTGTAGGCAGATACAAATGGAGATTTTAGAAAGCAGGATATTAATTACTGTTCACCTTGGTGTCACTATTTTGGGCATGTCGTTATAGACAAAAACTGTAAAAAACCTTTTTCAAAAATAGCTATGAGCTTGTAAATCGGCTATTTTTTAAAGGGTTTGAATAGGGCTTAAGTACTGTAGTTAAAAGCATGTATAAAGATATATACAGTATATCCTGAATAAGACATAAGGAGATGTTATTGCAGCTGCAGTGTGTGTGTATGTAAGTAAGTACAGTATTGTACAGTGTACATATAGTCAGTGTGGGAGGATTGTTGTCCTCATAGAACATCCAGAGGATTGTTGTCCTCATAGAACATCCAGAGGATTGTTGTCCTCATAGAACATCCCAGAGGATTGTTGTCCTCATAGAACATCCCAGAGGATTGTTGTCCTCATAGAACATCCAGAGGATTGTTGTACTCATAGAACATCCCAGAGGATTGTTGTCCTCATAGAACATCCCAGAGGATTGTTGTACTCATAGAACATCCCAGAGGATTGTTGTCCTCATAGAACATCCCAGAGGATTGTTGTCCTCAGGGGAACACGTCAGTGGGCAGATGGAAGTCTTTGAAGGTGTAGAAGGAGATGTCACCATGGTCCACCACAGCAAAGGTGACAGGAACGTCCCTGCTCTGGAAGGCCAGCAGTTTGACAGTCTGCAGGTCAGGAACTGGCCCCCCCCCCCCCCCCCCCCCACACACACACACACACACACACACACACCATCACATTATGTTGGTTAGGTTTACAGAGTACAGACCGCACCAATGCATGTTGCAAGGAGTAACAAGGAGTTTCATTGGCATGGACTGTGGACTGGCTTTTACTAACCAACATGCACGCTGTAGGAAGGGGAAAAGCAGGGTAGCTCATACAAGGAGCTCAGCACTCAATACTGCGATGCGGTAATGGCAGTGTGAATTGGCCATAGAGAATGAATTACTAAATTAAACTTTAGTGTCTACACCAGTACTAGGGATGGCCAAATGGAGAATCTTTCTTAACCGAAAACCGCAAGGCCTTTTCGGTTAATTAACCGTTAACCGTTAAGGAAATGTGTTCAAAAATGCGCTATTTTAGCGATTTAAAAAATAATAATAATAAAGTGCCATGTTTACACATTAAAAACAATAAAACTAGGAGAAACAAGAATGCAAATGTTTTCTAAAAGAAATTTGTTCTTGCAAAGAAACGGTGGGATTGAAATAATCGTCTGTAATGTTTGTTAGTTAGTTAGTTAGTTAGTTAGTTAGTTTATTTTTTGGTCTTAGTCCACTGTCGCCAGGCACGTGCATATATAGACAAAAGGGGGCCCCTGCCCTTTTATCCGTCTGTAAAAATTGCCTCTTTTTACTATGATAAAAGAAATGCAAATGTCCCCTTTCCATACCAAAACTGAAGGCTGCATTCAAGAGAATTGTCCACCAAAAGGCCCTTTTAGAAATGTCAGCCCCTGCCTTTCTTCTAACATTCTCTGCACGTCCCTGGCTGTAGTCCTAACAGCAGCAGCAGCAGCAGCACCAGCGAGACACTCGGACTTCACTTCCCCCTCTCCTCTGTGTTTGTTGTGTAGAGCAATAACTTCCAATCGTATGACTTTTGGAATGGTTGAAAAAACATCGGCTAATTAATAAATGTGATGTCCATTTCATTCATATTCTTCTCTCTCGCCCGTGTTTTGTGTGTGCTGAACGATGCAGCGATCGTTGCGAGTCTGAGCTTTATGTTATTTTCTCATAGCCTACTCTGTAACCAAGACGAGTCGACTTTAGCGTTCCACACGCCATGTAACATTAGAAAGTTGTGTTTTAAGCTCTTCTTAAACGGGATTCAATGTGACGGTCTGTTTAGGAAAATCCAATCGGGGCATTTGTTTCCGGATGTGCCGTGTAAGATTCCAATCCAAATCAAGCGTCGCAGACTCGCAGTTGTATGCATGGATGTTACACAGACATTGGTGACCCAGAAATGTGTGTCCGCAGCGCGTATAGATGCATGGTTGATAACTTGATGTTGCATAGACATTGGTCTAGGCCTACGGGGCTTTTGGTGTGACACATGGGTTGCTTTTCTTTTTTTCTTTTTTTTTTTTGGTCAAAATTAACCGTTAGAGTTTACCGGTAACCAATTTCTTATCGGTTTACCGGTAACGGTTAACCGTTGGCCATCCCTAACCAGTACCTCCATACAAGTCTAGGAACACTGTGCCTTGAAACAAGTCTAGGTGTGTTAACCACAAATTATACAACAGATATACAAACCATTTATTACTGTATTGCAATCCCGAAAGACACTAGGAGGTGCTCTTATTGGGCCCCTCATTGATTACGGAGTCCTTGTCTGGTATCGCGACGCCCCAGCTGCCTTAAAGCTAAAGCTCCAAACAGCCCAAAACAAACTAATTAGGGTTGTGCTTGGTCTCCCTCCTCTGACCCACCTTACCGAGCACCACCACGAAAGCGTGGGGTGGCTCAAAGTAGCTGACAGAGTACAGCATCTTGCAATGGGCCTGGTGTACAAGATACACTACACCTCCAAGATTCCCATGTACCTGACAAACTACTTCTTAAAGGTCAAGGATGTTCACGATCATAACACCAGAGGCAGCTCCACTAATCATCATCAGCGTAGATTTAACACTAAACAAGGCGCTAACTCGTTCTCCTGCTATACCATCAACATGTGGAACGCCCTTCCACAAGCCCTAAAGGAGAGCAAATCCCTAGCCTCCTTCAAAATTGGTATGAAAAGTCACCTTCAGACAGCAGCTACCCGTGACTTGTAAATAGACTAAGCCCCCATGCTCCCCCCCCCCTTTTTCTTTGTATTCTGCCTTTTGTATTTGATGTTATGCTTTTGAAACTGATATTATCCTAGATAAAGTACTATGTTCTATCCGTCTGTCTTTCAATGTTATATGAGATACTTAAAGTGTGGTTCCTGTGGAAATAAGCCTCGGCTTTCTAGGATCTCCTTTTAGTTGACCTTGTACCAGTGATTTGTACTGTCATGAAACTGTACTTTTTTCTATTGCAAACTTCTAATAAATTCTTCAATCAATCAAAAAAGGCACATACAAGGCTCTGATACCTGACAGTGTGTCGAATCCCGATCCTGACGACTTTTGCTGCGTGCCATCTTTTGCCATCTCTCTCCCCATTTTCTGTCAGTCTACTGTCCTATCAATAAAGGCATAAAAGCCCCAAAACAAAAATAAAAATGAAAATCTTAAAAAAATAGCATTCATTCAACCAATTCAGTATGTGTTGAGCATAATGGAATACATTTACCGTATAATGCTTATTTCTTTGTCGGTCATGTATCAGTGTTAAGCTCACAATTTACCATGTTGTGTTAAATTGTGTTAAACAAACACAAAATGGAAGCTTTAGATTCAGGTTGAATCTGTGTGGGAGAGGCAGAGAGAGATAGCGAGCGAGAGAAAGAGAGAGGTGTGTGTGTGTGTGTGTGTGTGTGTGTGTGTGTGTGTGTGTGCGTGCGTGTTTGCGTGTGTGCGTGTGTGTGTGTGTGTGTGTGTGTGTGTGTGTGTGTGTGTGTGTGTGTGTGTGTGTGTGTGTGTGTGTGTGTGCGTGTGTGAGAGTGAACTTTGCAACAGGTGTGTCAAAGGACGCCCCTTGCCAGACTGTTCTGAGACGATAAGATTTACCTTCAGATCAAAGATCAAACACAACTTCCAGTGAGGAGGACAGACAGTCTTTTCACAGCTACAGGAGGGAATACTGACCCAGACCACTGGAACCTGCTGCTGACTCTGTCAGCTGAATGGACTTTAACAAGAACCACGATTCAAAGTGAAAGTAAACTTCAGGGAACATTCTAGAAGAGGGAGTGTTACCACCACTGGCTGATTTCCCGTATCGAGCAGCGTATTTGTAGCTGCGCTCTGTGACAAAATGGCTTCCAACGCATCTCGCCCAGAAGAGGATTATTCCTGTCCTGTGTGTTGTAACATCTTTAAAGATCCTGTTATCCTGTCCTGCAGCCACAGCTTCTGTAAAGCCTGTCTGCAGGAATGGTGGAGAGAGAAGGTAATAAAAGAATGTCCAGTTTGTAAGGAGAGACATTCAGTGGATCCACCCAGAAACCTGGCTCTGAAGAACCTGTGTGAGGCCTTCATACAGGAGAGACATCAGAGAGCTTCAACAGGGTCTGAGGTTCTCTGCAGTCTGCATGCTGAGAAACTCAAACTGTTCTGTCTGGAATGTCGACAGCCAGCGTGTTTTGTGTGTCGAGATTAAAAAAAACACATCAACCACAGATTCAGACCCATCGATGAAGCTGCACTGGATCACAAGGAGGAAGTCCAGAAATTACTGAAGCCTTTACAAGAGAAACTGGAGGTCTTTAATAAAGTTAAAACAAACTGTGACCAAACAGCAGAACACATTAAGGTCCGGGCCCGGCACACAGAGATGGAGATGAAGGAACAGTTTAAGAAGATGCATCAGTTTCTACAAGAGGAAGAGGAGGCCAGGATCACTGCACTGAGGGAGGAAGAGCAGCAGAAGACTCAGATGGTGAAGGAGAAGATTGAGGGTCTGAACAGAGACATATCAACCCTTTCAGACACAATCAGAGCCATAGAGGAGGATCTGAGAGCTGAACACATCTCATTCCTGCAGAACTACAAGACCACAGTGGAAAGAGTCCAGTTCACACTGCAGGACCCACAGCCGGTCTCAGGAGCACTGATAGACGAGACCAAACACCTGAAGAACCTGGCCTTCAGAGTCTGGGACAAGATGAAGGACATTGTCTCCTACACTCCTGTAATTCTGGACCCCAACACTGCCCATCCAAACCTCATCCTGTCTGATGATCTGACCAGTGTGAGATGGGGAGAGAAACAGCAGCTTCCTGACAACCAAGAGAGGTTTGACTACTGGAACCGTGTCCTGGGTTCTGAGGGCTTTCACTCTGGGACTCACAGCTGGGATGTTGAGGTTGGAGACAGCACATGGTGGGGACTGGGTGTGTCAGCAGAGTCTTATCAGAGGAAGGGAGAAGGAGGGGGTCAATACTGGAGCATATATTTATATGAAGGTAAATTCAAAGCATTCTCCTCACCAGGGTCATCCACTGCGCCTGTTCTCTCAGTGAAGCAGAACCCCAAGAAGATCAGAGTCCAGCTGGACTGGAACAAAGGAAAGCTTTCCTTCTCTGATCTTGATACTAACACACACATACACACCTTCACACACACTTTCACTGACACACTCTTTCCATTCATTGACACTGGTCATACTGTCCCTCTGAAGATGTTACCATGGAAGATCAGTGTAACTCTGGAACCATAGTTAAAGATGATGATGATGATGATGATGATGATGATGATGTATCAGTAATAGTACTAGTGCCAACAATAATAACAGAATTATTTGAATTTTAAAGTTAATGGTAATTAATATCAGGGGATTCATAGAAATGTAATTATCTCAGTATTAAACATCAAGATACTTAACTATAAAATGTATGCCTATTTTATGATCCTTTTACTCTTGCACTTGACTGTACTGTACTTTTTACACTATATCCAATTACAAAATCATCACATTGGAACAATCTCTTTATGACATTATAAAGAATGACATGTTATAATATGATGGCTAGCAGAGGGCAGTATGTTAAATATTACATTAGTTTTATGAAACCACAACGGCTGAGGTAGTCACTGTTAATAAAATGATAACACCATAATAAAATATTACAACAGCTTACTTGGAGGGATTGTGGGTCTAAATATGTCACGTTGCTCTTTTGAAATCGTCGCTTGACTAAATTATTATTATTTTTAACTGTATTGTTTAATGTATTCAATTTACATCATGTAAACTGTCATTTCTTCCATGGGTAATCTGAGAAATACATTCACATGAAACAGGAGAACATTTTACATTGATATGAAACTAATGAAAGAAGGACACAAAAATCTATGTCAGTTTAACAACTTGAATCAGGACACATCCACACAAACCCTATAAAGGCAGGTGCTGAATCCAAAAGCACACAAGATCAAAGGGCAAGAAATAGATATAAAAGTGCAGTAACTATGTTATTTGTCTCAAATCATCGTTTATCATTTTGGGGGATAAAGATTTACCTCAAGAACAGATTAGTGCAGTAATACTTACAGCACTGGTTCCCAAACAGTGGATCGGGACCCATGTTTGGGTCGTGGACAATTTTGTATGGGTTGCGAATAAATATAACCTTTTGTTTTTTATTCCTACATTTAAAAAAGAAATATAATTATTTCAAAAGATTTAAGAGAGTTGAAACAAAAAACTAAAACAATTCCCAACTTAGTAAGTAAAAACAACTAATAGAAACAGCATTTCATTCAATTCTAACATTTTCAAAAGTATTTCATAAATAAAAAATCGATAATTTTCCATAAATAACTAAAACTATTGTTTAAGAACTAGTGAAAATATAGCAGATATATAAGCTAATAGATCTGCTATTCGTATTGCTTATTTCTCTTTTAGGAACCACTGATGTTTACTGTTGAAACACTTCAAAGCCCAATTCATCAGTATAATGTGTGTCTTTTTACTGCACTTTGTCTTTAGAGTCTGAAGAAGAGACACTTTTCTTATTAAAGGGATATTCCACTTCCAAAAAAACTTTTGGTCATTTTATCGTCTAATCAGGCTTTTATGAACACCCTGAACAGTTTTTAATTTGCTTGATTCAATATTTAGATATTTGATGTAAATGTTATTAGGCCCTCCTCCTCCAGGACCTCTCCACATACACACCCATTGTAACTTCAAACTCCATTTTAACCATGATAGATTAATCAAAAACACCCATTATTTTTTCTGGTGACTCATAATACCATCCTAATACGTGAGCAGACCGTGTTTTTTCAATAACTTTTTTCTTTTATTTTTAATAATTCTTTGGGAAAATGGAAAACATTAAATACAATAATATCTTATTGAAAATAAATGAAAAAAGTTATTGAAAAAACACGGTCTGCTCACGTATTAGGAGGGTATTATGAGTCACCAGAAAAAAATAATGGTGTTTTTGATGAATCTATCATGGTTAAAAGGAAGTTTGAAGTTACAATGGGTGTGTATGTGGAGAGGTCCTGGAGGAGGAGGGCCTGATAACATTTACATCAAATATCTAAATACTGAATGAAACAAATTAAAAACTGTTCAGGGTGTTCATAAAAGCCTGATTAGATGATAAAATGACCAAAAGTTTTTTTGAAAGTGGAATATCCCTTTAATATGTTGGGTTCATGTTAATGTGTATTTTCAGACATTTAAACACATAGAGACTAAATACTTCACCAAAATAGCCTCTCTACAAGCTCAGAGGTCTGTTATCCCTGTTTTTTAAATGTTATAATTGTATCTAAATGGATGTGAAGTCAAACACATTGTTTTCGTGTCTTTAAGATGCTCCATCCAGCAAGTGATTTGACTATGCTGATGTTTTCAAGCAGCTCTGCTGAGAAAAGAACATGGGAACAATGGGAACAAACTGTCATTAATCTACTATGAGGAGATAGACCTACCTATTATTATATTCTAGTTTGGTTGACTACGTTCTGGTCAAACACACGCACGCACACACACACACACACACACACACACACACACACACGCACGTATGCACGCGCACACATACACTCACACAGATACTTGAACACTATTAAATGAATGCATATGTATGTATTGTACATTTGTCCATGTGTCTACATTAATAGAGACCGGGACAGGAATTTCAGGGAGGCCACAAAGACCATGGCAGTTGTTGCCCCTCAGTTTGGCCTTGTGCCCATCAAATAAATGTCATGCTCTGAGGCTTTTGTTGAGATTCTGAATTCTGTATTCCCCCGTCTTTAGCATGGATAAGTAAATACCATTATTTATTTATTTTGCTGCAGATAGTCTATAGGCCTATATTAAATGTAAAATCATCCTTAACCCTTATATTCAATCAATTCTTTCAATGGACTAAAATCGTGTTGACTAAAGTGGTAAAAACAAGTATAAAATGTGTTCAAATGTTCCTAGTCCTCAGCCTCACCCTGTGTGCTGTTGGCTCCCTCTAGTGTCAGTGAAGGTGTAGTGTTGTTCAATAGATATCAGTGGTGTAGGACTGTAGGTTATACATGCAGCTCATACAACCTCTGTTCTACACAGCTACTGTAGGTCCCTTCCACACCATGTCATAAACAACATGTCTATCACTAGTTGATTTAAACTACTAGTACATGGACATCATAAATACAATATACCCATACTTAGATGGTTTTATTTTGTATCTTTATTTTAAGAGATGAAGGTAGCTTTGTGGACAACAGTGCTTTCTTAGATTTTATTTTGTAAAACAAAAAGTATATGTCAACTCAATATTCTCAACAAAAGTCAAAACATCCAAACCACTGAGGAGACTCCATGCTCACTACTTATCAGAGTAGTTCAGTTCCTACATACAGTGGTTTCTGAACGGCAGACATAACAAATACAACCATTAGTTGTGTTGCTGCCTTCACCCAGTGCTTTGAAAAGCTCCTGATACCTCCTGCTCCAACATGAAGGACCACACTACAATATGTGCAATGCTTCTGCTTGGGAATTGTTTCCTTCCATGCTTTGAATGTGATGGTGTGGCTGTAGGTGAGACTACAACACTGCTAATGTTTAGGGGGCCTGTCAGCTGTGATGAGAGTCTCCACTTTCTGTGCACTAATATGGAGACATAAACTGCAATCTGAGAACTTTTAACAAGTAGTTAAAGGCATGTTTATAAAGATATACAGTATATCCTGAATAAGACATAAGGGGATGTTTTAGCAGCTGCAGTGTGTATTTACAGTAAGTACAGTATGTACAGTGTACAGTTAGTGTGGGAACATCCCAGAGGATTGTTGTCCTCATAGAACATGCGATGCAAGCGATGCAACGCTGATGAAGGCTTAATGCCGAAACGCGTCCGTTTGTTGCTGCTCTGCAGCTTTCCTTACCGACCTTAATTCAAAATAAAAACCTTAAAAGGACTGATCCCTGAGTGCTGGTGTTCTCTTTTCAAAGTTATGTTTCCCGACCGTGCACCCGGTAAGTCTAGTACTGTGAAACTACTTGGAGTCGTGCGCGCATTTCTACTTTCAAATCCTCATAGAACATCCCAGAGGATTGTTGTCCTCATAGAACATCCCAGAGGATTGTTGTCCTCATAGAACATTTCATAGACAAGATTGTGTGCACATCTCAAGCCTATATTCAGGCCAGGTGCTGGACATCAAGGTATCAGATAATGGAAGGAGAAAAACGCCCGCACACTGTTCATATGCTCCAAAAACTTACTTTTATTATAGGCAACTGGCTGCAACGTTTCGACTTTACGTCTTCATCAGGCAAAAGTTGTAGTAACAAACAAAGAACCCCTTATATACAGGACCATTACTTGATTGTAAGGCATAACACCTGGGAGTAGGGTGGTGCTCAAACCACCTACTCCAATCACAGGGACTGGATACATAGCTCCACCCCTCAAAAAGAGTACCTTTACTCAAATACTTAAACAAACTTACATACAGTGTATCAATGAAGTAGTAGTACATGTTATGAACAATAAGATATACAAAACGTTAAAACCTTTAGTCATGAAAAAAGTTAAAGTTTACAAATAAGTACAAAAACAACCAAATAATCAACATGACATGATTAGGTGTTTAGGCCTATCCATGATAGGGTTTTAAGGTGAGTGTCCCTGGTCAAATTTGAACTGGGGACTTCTGCACAGGGGAATCTGTAGGCTAGATCTCTAGACCACTAACTGGCTTTTGAGAATCAGCCTAGAAGTACCAATGAGGGAATAAGGGGAAACTACACAAATAAACTAGAGGAAAGGCTTAACATCGAATTCCTCATTTAAACCATCTGGAGACATTGTATTGAGGAAATAAATCCAATATGTCTCACGTTGGAGGAGTAACCTTTCAAGATCTCCACCTCTTGGTGGCTTTTCAACCTTCTCCACACCAACATACCGCAAGTTATTGAGGTTATGACCAGCTTTTTTAAAATGTGCAGCAACAGCATTACGTTCGTCACCATTTCTTATGCTGCTCCTATGTTCAGTAATCCTGGTGCGTAGAGCCCGTGAAGTCTTGCCCACGTATGCCAACCCACAGGGACAACGGATCAGATATACCACATGTGTAGTGCTACATGTAATGGCACCACGTATGGATATATCCCGGCCTGTGTGGGGATGACTGAAAACCTTGCATTTTGTTGTATAAGTACATTGTACACAGTTGCCACATCTATAGTTTCCATCTGGTACCACTGGGAAGTTGGAAATACTCTGAGTGCCCAAATCTGATTTCACCAGACTGTCCCTCAAGTTGGGAGAGCGTTTAAACACAAGTCTTGGTTTTTCTGGAAAAGCATTTTTCAACCTCGGATCAGACTGGATAATATGCCAATGTTTTTGGATGGCACCTCTGAACTCTGAGCCCAGTGGAGAATATTTAGTGCAGCACATAGGAATATTATTCCCGGTTTTCTTATTTTTGGGGCGCAGGCAATCATTTTGTGTTACCTGGTCAAAGCGCTCTCTAGCTGCATCCACCCACTCTCTTTTGTAACCTCTACTGAGGAACCTGTTAGAGAGATCAGAGGACTGTTTTGCATATGAAGCATCGTCACTACAGATCCTCCGAACACGGTGGAATTGGCTGACTGGCAGACTTTTTATCAAAGGTGATGGGTGAAAACTATCACCCCTTAAAAGGGAATTACGGTCTGTGGGCTTACGAAACAAATCAGTTTGTATAGTATTGTCCCTTTTGTAAATTTGTACATCAAGGAAGCTAATGCGCTCCCTATTAAATTCCAGTGTAAACTTTAGATGGTCATTACAGGAATTTAAGTAATTATGAAAGTCTGCCAATTCCTCCACACTGCAATCCATGATTATAAATATGTCGTCAATATACCTTCTATATAATGAAATCTTTGAGTAAAAGGGATTCACAGGGTTCAGCACAAAATTGTGTTCAAACAGACCCATATATAGACAAGCATAGTTTGGCGCCATCTTACTGCCCATTGCGGTACCTTTCAGTTGCAAGTAAAAATCTTTCTGAAAACGGAAATAATTATGAGTCAACACCATATTTGCTAAATCCAATATGCACTCTGTGCTCGGTTTGGATGCAGGTGGGCGTTGTCTAAGGAAAAACTGAAGTGCCTCAAGTCCACCCTCATGAGGTATATTAGTATAAAGACTCTGAACATCAAAAGTGGCAAATATAGATGACTCAGTCATATTCCCATATGATTTAAGCAAATTAATGAAGTCTATAGAGTCCCTTATATAAGAGGGCAAAGCAGTAACCTCTGACTTAATAAAATGATCCACATATGCAGAGATATTCTCTGTGAGGCTACCAATACCACTCACTATAGGCCTACCAATGAGAGGAGTAGTTAAACCCTTATGTATCTTTGGAAGGGTGTATATGACTGGAATCACAGGGTTATTAACCTTCAGGAATTCAAACGTGGCCTGATCAAATTCAGAGTTATTCAGATGAGTAGATAATTGTAAATGCACATGAGACTTAAACCTCAAGGTAGGATCAGATGGCAGTTTCTCATAGAATATGGTGTCATTCAACTGTCTGTTCATTTCAGAAACATAATCATTAACATTTTGCAACACAATCGCACCTCCCTTATCAGCAGGACGTATTACAACTTTGTTATCCTTACTCAGGTCTAATAATGCATCCCGTTCAGTTTTAGACAAATTATTGTACACCTTATATTCCTTTTTCTTTTTTAATAAATTTTTCACATCATTCTCCACCAAACGGCAATAAGTATCTAGTGAAGCATTTCGATTTTTATAAGGAATAAATGTGGATTTCTTCTTGAAGGGATTGTACGTGGGACCACTGAGGGGGGCCGAAGGGGTGTCAGAGTCATTGTCAGGGGGCGGGGCAGACTCCGCAGACTGGACAACAGTGGGGGGAGAATTATTCTTGTTGGAATGGAAAAATTCTTTTAGTCTTAGATTTCTAAAGAACTTCTGAAAGTCAATGTAGGTTTCGAAGTCATTAGCATTTGTAGTGGGCACAAAACTCAGTCCCTTACCCAATGCTGATGAGCAGGCCTCAGACAAGGTTTTGTCAGAGAGGTTGATTATCGCTGTCTCCTCCTCCCGCTCCGCATGTAGCTGTCTTCTTCGCTGGCCTCTCCTACATCTTTTATGTTTGGGAGGCCCTTCTTCCAACGATATGGTTGTCTGTGTGTTGCGTGGGCGTGGCCTAAAAAAGACGCACCGTGCCTGGATTGGCCACTCGTGTCAGAACCAGAGTCGCGGGAGGAAGATGATGGCCGGGTTTGGTGGTGTCTCTGCTGCCGGTGTTGTTGTCGGCGCCGTTGTACAGGCCTGTCTCCATTGTTCTTCCGTGGTTGGCCTTTCTCAACCCGTTTTCCATCCTTCCAGAAGTACACCTTGTTCTCTTGGTAGTCTAAGGTGTCACGCACAAATTTGGATTTCTTCTCTGTTCTGATATCACTGGACACTTCTGAACGGTGCCTGTCCAGGTCACTCTTGAAATCAGCCCATTTCTTTTTATCCGAAACTTCTTCCGCTATCTGGGCCTCTATTAGTTTGGCCTCTGCACGTGTTTTTTCACCTTGTTGTTTTAGTTCATCTATGCAGAGAGTCATCAGATCAAAAGAAGATTTGTTCAGTATCTCACACCAACGTTGGCAAAAGCTGGGGTTATCTACACTAATTGCAGGTGCCTGACACCCCTTCGGCCCCCCTCAGTGGTCCCACGTACAATCCCTTCAAGAAGAAATCCACATGTATTCCTTATAAAAATCGAAATGCTTCACTAGATACTTATTGCCGTTTGGTGGAGAATGATGTGAAAAATTTATTAAAAAAGAAAAAGGAATATAAGGTGTACAATAATTTGTCTAAAACTGAACGGGATGCATTATTAGACCTGAGTAAGGATAACAAAGTTGTAATACGTCCTGCTGATAAGGGAGGTGCGATTGTGTTGCAAAATGTTAATGATTATGTTTCTGAAATGAACAGACAGTTGAATGACACCATATTCTATGAGAAACTGCCATCTGATCCTACCTTGAGGTTTAAGTCTCATGTGCATTTACAATTATCTACTCATCTGAATAACTCTGAATTTGATCAGGCCACGTTTGAATTCCTGAAGGTTAATAACCCTGTGATTCCAGTCATATACACCCTTCCAAAGATACATAAGGGTTTAACCTCTTAACAGGTCTGGGCCCGCCGGCGGGCCCGCCGGCCGTATTTTGACAAACAATCACGTTTAGACAAGCCTCTGTTTCACTTGCATTGCCAAGCTGTATACCATTTTAAAGCTAAGATTCTTGTGATTCCGAATCTGCAAACCATTTGATTATAGCCCCGAAACTCACGCCGCAAACAACGTAGAAGTCCGACATAAACAAACAAACAGCAGCGCGCCGAACGTCAGTATTTTGACAAACAATCACGTTTAGACAAGCCTCTGTTTCACTTGCATTGCCAAGCTGTATACCATTTTAAAGCTAAGATTCTTGTGATTCCGAATCTGCAAACCATTTGATTATAGCCCCGAAACTCACGCCCCAAACAACGTAGAAGTCCGACATAAACAAACAAACAGCAGCGCGCCGAACGTCAGTATTTTGACAAACAATCACGTTTAGACAAGCCTCTGTTTCACTTCCATTGCCAAGCTGTATACCATTCTAAAGCTAAGATTCTTGTGATTCCGAATCTGCAAACCATTTGATTATAGCCCCGAAACTCACGCCGCAAACAATGCAGAAGTCCGACATAAACAAACAAACAAATATTGATAAATCTGCTGCTACTCACGTTTAGAGTTGGATTGTACTCCAACAACATCATATATTTCCACAACAAAGATGTTCTTGTGTAGAGGAAGGGTAAACATGATAAAATCCATGGCTGAAGTGAACTACAATACCCAAAAAACCCTGCGTAACAGCTCTACTGGACGTGCGTAAATGCTCAGCAGCGCACCCGAGCGCACCGAACGTCAGACCAAGAGTGTTAGGGCTGTCATTAAAATAAATACATTAAATAATAATAATAATAAATATATAAAAATAATAAAAAATTAAAATAAAAAAAATCCAGTCTATTAGCCCTTTTTTTACCTTTTTATATGATATATGCAAATGTCTCCAAATGAAAACGCATAAACATACACTTAGTAAAACATGTGTAAAATATTCATATTTTGTAGTTTTATCATGTCCTTTGAAATTGGGCTAGGTAAGGCTTCAAAATGTGTCCACATTGTGTTTTTCAGCTCCTATATGATAATAACAGTGTTATGCAGGCATCTATTTACTGAAAATATTTAGGCGAGGATTAAAAACCTGCTATTCCAGTAAGTTAAAACTTGCATTACTCAATGTCAGTTGCACACAGAGTGATTATTTATTTCTGGGTAAAACTTCAAAATGTTTTCTTCAAAATGAGACCATGCCCAATGCATTACTCCAAATGGTTTAAAAACAACAATCAATTTACTTTGGGTACGCTGTGTATAGGCGTTTTTTGCAAATTATACAGGATTGTTAACAGGTTAACTACTCCTCTCATTGGTAGGCCTATAGTGAGTGGTATTGGTAGCCTCACAGAGAATATCTCTGCATATGTGGATCATTTTATTAAGTCAGAGGTTACTGCTTTGCCCTCTTATATAAGGGACTCTATAGACTTCATTAATTTGCTTAAATCATATGGGAATATGACTGAGTCATCTATATTTGCCACTTTTGATGTTCAGAGTCTTTATACTAATATACCTCATGAGGGTGGACTTGAGGCACTTCAGTTTTTCCTTAGACAACGCCCACCTGCATCCAAACCGAGCACAGAGTGCATATTGGATTTAGCAAATATGGTGTTGACTCATAATTATTTCCGTTTTCAGAAAGATTTTTACTTGCAACTGAAAGGTACCGCAATGGGCAGTAAGATGGCGCCAAACTATGCTTGTCTATATATGGGTCTGTTTGAACACAATTTTGTGCTGAACCCTGTGAATCCCTTTTACTCAAAGATTTCATTATATAGAAGGTATATTGACGACATATTTATAATCATGGATTGCAGTGTGGAGGAATTGGCAGACTTTCATAATTACTTAAATTCCTGTAATGACCATCTAAAGTTTACACTGGAATTTAATAGGGAGCGCATTAGCTTCCTTGATGTACAAATTTACAAAAGGGACAATACTATACAAACTGATTTGTTTCGTAAGCCCACAGACCGTAATTCCCTTTTAAGGGGTGATAGTTTTCACCCATCACCTTTGATAAAAAGTCTGCCAGTCAGCCAATTCCACCGTGTTCGGAGGATCTGTAGTGACGATGCTTCATATGCAAAACAGTCCTCTGATCTCTCTAACAGGTTCCTCAGTAGAGGTTACAAAAGAGAGTGGGTGGATGCAGCTAGAGAGCGCTTTGACCAGGTAACACAAAATGATTGCCTGCGCCCCAAAAATAAGAAAACCGGGAATAATATTCCTATGTGCTGCACTAAATATTCTCCACTGGGCTCAGAGTTCAGAGGTGCCATCCAAAAACATTGGCATATTATCCAGTCTGATCCGAGGTTGAAAAATGCTTTTCCAGAAAAACCAAGACTTGTGTTTAAACGCTCTCCCAACTTGAGGGACAGTCTGGTGAAATCAGATTTGGGCACTCAGAGTATTTCCAACTTCCCAGTGGTACCAGATGGAAACTATAGATGTGGCAACTGTGTACAATGTACTTATACAACAAAATGCAAGGTTTTCAGTCATCCCCACACAGGCCGGGATATATCCATACGTGGTGCCATTACATGTAGCACTACACATGTGGTATATCTGATCCGTTGTCCCTGTGGGTTGGCATACGTGGGCAAGACTTCACGGGCTCTACGCACCAGGATTACTGAACATAGGAGCAGCATAAGAAATGGTGACGCACGTAATCCTGTTGCTGCACATTTAAAAAAAGCTGGTCATAACCTCAATAACTTGCGGTATGTTGGTGTGGAGAAGGTTGAAAAGCCACCAAGAGGTGGAGATCTTGAAAGGTTACTCCTCCAACGTGAGACATATTGGATTTATTTCCTCAATACAATGTCTCCAGATGGTTTAAATGAGGAATTCGATGTTAAGCCTTTCCTCTAGTTTATTTGTGTAGTTTCCCCTTATTCCCTCATTGGTACTTCTAGGCTGATTCTCAAAAGCCAGTTAGTGGTCTAGAGATCTAGCCTACAGATTCCCCTGTGCAGAAGTCCCCAGTTCAAATTTGACCAGGGACACTCACCTTAAAACCCTATCATGGATAGGCCTAAACACCTAATCATGTCATGTTGATTATTTGGTTGTTTTTGTACTTATTTGTAAACTTTAACTTTTTTCATGACTAAAGGTTTTAACGTTTTGTATATATTTATCTTATTGTTCATAACATGTACTACTACTTCATTGATACACTGTATGTAAGTTTGTTTAAGTATTTGAGTAAAGGTACTCTTTTTGAGGGGTGGAGCTATGTATCCAGTCCCTGTGATTGGAGTAGGTGGTTTGAGCACCACCCTACTCCCAGGTGTTATGCCTTACAATCAAGTAATGGTCCTGTATATAAGGGGTTCTTTGTTTGTTACTACAACTTTTGCCTGATGAAGACGTAAAGTCGAAACGTTGCAGCCAGTTGCCTATAATAAAAGTAAGTTTTTGGAGCATATGAACAGTGTGCGGGCGTTTTTCTCCTTCCATTGTCCTCATAGAACATCCCAGAGGATTGTTGTCCTCATAGAACATCCAGAGGATTGTTGTCCTCATAGAACATCAGAGGATTGTTGTCCTCATAGAACATCCCAGAGGATTGTTGTCCTCATAGAACATCCCAGAGGATTGTTGTCCTCATAGAACATCCCAGAGGATTGTTGTCCTCAGGGGAACACGTCAGTGGGCAGATGGAAGTCTTTGAAGGTGTAGAAGGAGATGTCACCATGGTCCACCACAGCAAAGGTGACAGAAACGTCCCTGCTCTGGAAGGCCAGCAGTTTGACAGTCTGCAGGTCAGGAACTGGACCCTGTGGACACATGGACACACGGACACACACACACACGCACGCACGCACGCACGCACGCACGCACGCACGCACTCACACACACACACACACACACACACACACACACACACACACACACACACACACACACACAGTCACATTATTATTCTGTAGGCACATGGGGAAGAAAACACACTAGCTCGTACAGATATATATTCAAATAGTACATACATATATTCAGTCATTCACATATTCATTGGCAACATATGTAGGCTACTATCCACCTGTTTCCGCGAGAATTTACTGTAGCATTATCTGTTGGACACTTCTGGTTAACAGCAGACATGCAAGCTCAAGTCGCATCGCAGATGCAACCGTTGTGAGCTTGTAGATCACTCTCGGCTGCTGCGCTGGGAGCTGCCGCACACCTTCTGCGCAATGCACGATGGCCGATGGGACGTTGGAAAGTTGTGGATAGGCTATTAATTCATAGCCTAGCACAGCTAGACAATCCACCCATGTTAAAACAAGGTGGGGATGGTCTAGCGTTGTGTGCCAGCTCTTCATATTTGTGGCTCCAGATTCGTGACGTGAGTAGCCCCTGATTGGCTAGTTAGAAAGTAAGGGTTAGGGTTAGGGTTAGGGTATGTGTCTCATGTGAGCACATCTCATTCTCTATGCAGCAACAGAACAGATAACATGGGTCTTTTTGCATATTGAGGGCTCCTGGGGGATGCATTCCTGCAGGTATGTCACCTGCTGTGTTTAGCTGATAGTTTGGGTATACTGTTAAATGTGACAGTGACTCCCCCCTCCCCAGCTCCCCTCCACCCCTCGTTTTTGTTACCTCCTCCCATGAATTGCTTCTGAATGGGACAACCTCCAGACTATAAACTGCAGTTAGTTAGCTGCATTAGTATACAGTAGTCTGGCCAAGCCAAGCTAATTAATTCATGAATTCACTTTATTCATAATTAGTTACTGATAGACTGTACCTCTATTCTACACCCAGGGCAGATGTCTCATGGCAGAATCTTGGTTTTTGACCTTTAATCTACCTTTATCTCTCCTGTGTTTCACTCTTATGTTGCTATTGATACCTGAATTTCTAGCAATTACATGACCACTGTGAAAGATTGCAGTGTAAAGGTTTCCTTCAATCCTTGCTAGTGGCTTCTGCTTTTTCTTTTTTTTTCTTCTTTTTTTTTCAAGATTCCTACCCACTAATTGTGACAACAAGGGGTCATCAGATCATGTCTCATGTTTGTTCCAAACACACTGTACACATTACAGCTGATGACCAGCTGATGGGTGCTCTTCTGCACCTTTCTGACAGCAAATAACTCCATACCATGCTGGTATGAATATGTGAATGAATAATTGCGACCGTAGGTCGCATTTACTATCAAACCCTGCACAAAGTGTCAGTCTGTCTGTCTGTCAGTCTGTCTGTCAGTCTGTCTGTCACACCTCACACGTCACACTTTTTCCCTGCTTATATCTCCGCAACCGTTGCCCCGATCCATGCCAAATTTTGCACACACGTTCCTTGGCTGCCAAACTACAACCTCCAAGGACCCCCGGAGCTCCAGGGACCCCCAGGTCCCTGGGGGACCCCCAGATGTAAAAAATGAACAAATGCGCAAACATGACCAAATGACCACCCCAACGGGGCTGCTCACGGGGAATTCCCGGGGACCACCGACTCCTGGTGCTCCAGAACGGATGCAAAAGTGGTGGCGCCCCCAGTGGAGGACCCCCTACACTGCAGCTCACATAAAATGCCGTAACTCCGGCTAGGAGCGACCGGGACAGCCGGGGCCGGTACCTATTCGTCCGCCTTGCCGGCGCGGAGACCCCACCCCTCATTTCTCACATGGCCCTCTTCTAGCGCCACCATGAGGCCGATTCTTGCAAAACACATTTTTGGACACTGCTCCTACAGATTTTGCCCTAAAATCACGAAAATCACTACACAGTATGTCTACACTCATGTCATCAACATGGATCAGGAAGATTTTGGCAAAACACATTTTTGCCCTATTTGTGGAGATAAGTGACCTACGGTCGCTTATCTCCCGATTAGGGAGCCTTACTGGTGTTATTACCTGTTCCAGGTTTATTAAAAACACACAACAAATAGGAGATTGACTCCTTCTCCACTGCCAGTAAACATAGTATGTTATCAAAACGTTGCTTATATGGAGCATTGTGTTTCACATTGCCAGACCATAGATTCAACAGATGTATTTGTTACAAACACTCATGTGTGGAATGTTGGTGTGACGTGCCCCACCACACTGTGCTAATAATACAAATCATAATAGAACGACAGAACATTGAGAATGATATGGATAGAGAACTAACAACTATCAAGAGTCAGTCAGTGTGTACATTGTAAATAACCTGACAGGGAGAGCAAAAAAAAAAAAAAAAAAAAATATATATATATATATATATATATATATATATATATATATATATATATATGTGTGTAACGGAGGTGATCCGAACCTCCCCACCCGGGTCTGCTGTGACTTCTCTGTCGAGGTTGGGCCGCCAATCGCGGTACCCGTTTCCCTGGAATGTGCTGTAAAACGGACCAGTCAAATCTCCCGCGCGTCTGACAAAACGGCCAATCTGCAGCGGCGCGATCGTTTCCCTGGACTTTGCTGGAAAACGGACCAGCTGCGGGATTATCAGCAATCAAGCCCCCCTCACCTGCAGAATCAACAGAAACTCACAGCCATTCTTCCGCGTTCCTGGACGCAGAAGCCAGCCAAGGAATAAATACAAAATAATGTTTGATTTTGATAGATTTTGACACTTTGTCAGTTTGTTCTTTTGTCATTCTATGGTCTAGTTACTGTGTTTTTTAACGTGACCCTATTTAGAAATCATTTGGCTCTTCATTGCAACGAGGAAATGTTATTTACAAGCCTTTCTCATTGCGTGGGAATCATTTTAATATCCAATTTGATTGACTGATCATTAATGTTACAGGCTTACAGCCGATCGCTTTGATTATGGACTGCTGCTGCTGCTGCATGTCGCGCATGAACACTTTATTTATAGATTAATAACTCCACATGTCATTCTATGGTCTAGTTACTGTGTTTTTTTTTTATGTGACACTATTTGGAAATCATTTGGCTGTTCATTGAGGAAATGCTTTACAAGCCTTTCTCATTTGTTGTCATGGCTTGTTAGTGCTACAGTATGTGATGCACCGGACCTCCCAAACACACACTGTGGGCATCTTTTTAATATCCAATTTGATTGACTGATCATTAATGTTACAGGCTTACAGCCGATCGCTTTGATTATGGACTGCTGCTGCTGCATGCCGTGTATTGCATCGGAAAACATTGGTTGAAAGTATCACCCCTGGAATTAGTAAATTAATAATTCCTGCTGCAGACCTAAGTGCTCCAGTTATTTTATTTGTGTAGTCTGTTTGAGAAGAAGCTATGAGCACTTTATTTACATTCTAATAACTCCGCAGGCCGGGTTTCGTTATTGTGCGATTTGGAATGGTGCACATTAATTAATGCTTGTTTTTGCCTTCAATTTAATTACAAATAAATCAAACCAACCACTCATTCAGTTAATAATAATAGCCTACCTAGAATACCTATATAGGCCTACTGTAATTAGCAGAAGTGATAGAGTGTCAGTTCCTCCTTGTGTCAATTCTATTCAAAGAAATGATTAGCGAAGCATTGCCATTCACTCTTAGTTTCAGTTTGATTAATTTATTGCACAGCGAATAAAGACCCGATTACAAACGTTTTCTATAACAAGTAATTGTTGATGATAGTTACAATGTATATCATATCAATTATGGTTTTATATAAAGGCAAGCAAAGCTCAGAGCTTTGAGAATCAATGTCGGGGAATATCCATTTGGAGCGCAACACTGCATGGAGAGCTGGTAGATGGCTATTTTCAAATGCCAGCGTTTCAATATTTACAGATTTAATAGGGACACAATACAGTCATTGGTCATGCTGTGCTTTCCAAGGAATGAGGAGACATTTTTTGTTTTGTTTAACCCTTGTGTTGCTGTTCGGGTCATTTTGACCCATTTTACATTTTCATTTGGAAAAAAAAGGTAGAAGTTTAAATTGTTTCCACCTGAAACTCACTGGCCTTAAAGATTCTTCTGAGATGAACATGTAAAAAAAATATTTTTGCACTACACCCATGCTACACCCCCCTCATATTTTTTGAACCTTAAGTGCTGTTCGGGTCATTTTGACCCGGAAGCACAGATGCACAGAAATACACAGTATTATGCCAAAACACAGACACACAGTCACCCCCACTTCTAACACCCCCCTTCCGAAGCCCCATTCCGAACCCTCCCCCCCCTCCCCACACTTAACCCCCCCCCCCTGATGCACAGAAATGCAAGGAATCATGTACAAACACAGATACACAATCACCCCCTAACCCCTTCCACCCCTCCCCCCTCCAACCCTCCTCACCTCACCCTTACCCCCTTCCTCCAAACCCCCCAACCCAACCCCCCCACCTCCCTCCCACCCCCCTCCCCCCCCACCCCAGATGCACAGAAATAAAAGAAAGCATGTATACTGTATACTAACACAGACACACAGTCACCTCCTCCCTCCCCCTCCCCCCTCCTATCGCTCTCACCCCCCCCCCCCCCCCCCCCCCCCCACACCCTTCACCACAAGTATTCAATTAATGGGCATGTTGAAAATAATAATAATAATAATAAGTTCATAAAAATATTGTCTGATTTTCATTTTGTCCTATAAGCATGAGCAATATTGCCCAGTATTAAATAAAGTAGTTTTTTTTACATGAATTTCAGCTAAATCATTAAAAACGCCTAGCTCTTTCAGTGTTTAATGTGATATATCAAAGCAGAAATGCAAACATTTACCATATATATCATATGAATTGATTGGTATTGGGTCAAAGTCAATGTATCATGATGATTTGTTAAGTTAAAATTTATATTAGTGTTGTTTTTTTTTAACCAAATATCCCCCGGGTCAAAATGACCCGAACAGAATGAAGGTGTAGTGAATCAGAACTTAAGGGTTAAATCGCTTCATAATGACCAACTTGACCAAGCCATGATTGAATAGACGGTATTGCTCCCTATGCGTAATGCGCGCCCCGCCACACACACACACACACACACACACACACACACACACACACACACACACACACACACACACACACACACACACACACACACACACACACACACACAAAACAGAGTTACAAGATATCAACGCATTGCGTCATGGCGTGTCGACAGCTTATACTACATCTGTTATTTTGGACACATGGAGAGATTTGGAGACGGCAGCGCATCAACCCGACATTTCGGTGACTCCAGAACGCAAGTAGATTGCGGTTAATATAGAATAAGGCTACAAAACACTTCATAGACTATTTGATTTATTTCTGAGCTAGTAAGACACTTCATAGATGTTTCCTGAATCTAAAGAACAATCAATGACAACGGCTTCTAACAGAAATAGTGTTTTTAAATAGGCTATTAGGCAACGCAACAAATGCAAATGATCACGCATGGTTTAACCATATCCTATAAATAGCCAAACATTTCATTATGAAATGTAACAGTAGGTATATAGGCCTATAAAGAATATAGGCTGACAGCCTACCAAGACGGGTTGGGGAATGTTGATCGCCCGAGCTGCTTCAATTCCCAGACCCATGGTCATTTCTCAAACAATTACTCTTAGTCAAATTTGTTTTCTGTGAACTCTCTATTTATTTTCTTGTAGGCCACACAGTGTATTTAATGTACTTGTTACAATATTTATGTATAAAAGTACATTGTAAATGTCTAGCATTCATAACCAGCTCCACAAATTATATTCCCAATGCTCTGTAAGCATTTCTGAAACCATAACATCAAATAAATGTGTATTGATGATAGAAGTGTCCTTGTATTTATTTATTTATTTATATGGATTTTGAAAATCATTCACACCTATTGGAAAGAAGAAAGCTGCCTCCAAAATAAAAGTTAATCATTCACACCAACTGGAAAGAAGAAAGCTGCCTCCAAAATAAATGTTAAACATTCACACCAACTGGAAAGAGGATTCAGATTCAGATTCAGATTTCTTTATTTACCATTGTGTAATACACATAGGAATTTGCTTTGGCATACTACATTTTTGCATTCAAATACATTTTTTCACATATAACATAAACAAAAACAAAAACAAACAAACACAAAAACACCGACAGAACGCAACACACGTAGTCACCACAGCAGCCATGGGCAGCGCTATCCAAGAAAGCTGCCTCCAAAATAAAAGTTAAACATTCACACCAACTGGAAAGGGGGTCATGCCTATGTTCCCTCACTGAGGTTAAGGTTAGGGTTAGGGTTAGGCATAGTGGTTAACATTGAGGGAACATAGGGCTGAGGGTAAAGCTGCCTCCAAAATAAAGATTGAAAGACTTCGTCAACACCTCGGATTACCACGACGCGCCTACACGTCAAACTCTTTGATGTCTCCCAGTGCGCTCGGCAGATTTGATGCGTCGGTTATTGTTTTATATTAAACTGTAGCTTACTGTACGAGGCAACCGCGGCTGAAGAGAAACACTCCAATTCCCAAAATGCAACGGGAGATCACATGACCAGGAAGTCCGGTTCCCTCATTGAGAGCCAGTGCAGAGATTCACAAAAGTGGATTTTTCTCCTTATCTAACTTTTAAATCACGTTCATCTTTAAAACGTGGCCTTTTCTACCAGCCATAAAAGCACTGATGTTCTGAGCGAAAGAAAATACTATCGCCGAGCAATTTGTATGGGTCGCCAGAAAATCATTATTTTATGCTTTAACTATTGAAAAATAGCAGATCTACAAACTCAGTGCAGCACTCGGTGCTTGTATATCTGCTATATTTGAAAAATCTAGAAAATGTTTGAATAGTTTTGACTCGATTTTATAAAATGTTAAAAATTATTAAATGTCTTCTAAATCAGTATTTCTCAAACTTGTACATGTCAAGGACCCCCTTATTAGAATGTCTAGAACATGTACATGTGTTATTATTGTGAAAAATATCCCCAAAATGCAAATTAGAGCATGATTCATGATTTATGGCTATAAAACCTTACAAAAACATTATTATTTTTTAAACATTACATTTTCCTCTGATTAGGACTCCTACAACACCATCTGTTTTTTTATTTTTTATTTTATTTTATTTTTTGGAAAGTATAAATTAATTCAGGTCTTGCAGGGTTAAAGTTAGTCTTTGGTTTGATGTGTGTTGGATGGTCATGTTAGTGAAGGTTTATTGTAAGCCAGGGGCGTCCAAGCTGTTTTAAAGGAGGCCACATTAGAACATATTAAAACACCCAAGGACCCACTAGATCTGCTGACATCAATGTACTTTCAGTCTATTGACCAGGGGTTTCAAAGTGGGTGACGGGGCACCCTGGGGTGACGGGGCACCCTGGGGTGACGGGGAACCCTGGGGTGCTGTGACGGCAGTCCAGGGGTGCCACGAGATCATTTAATAATATTTGGAATTTATTTGGACACTTGAAAAAATATTTAGTATCATTTTAACCTTTGAGTACAAAGTTATTTTCAGTCAGTTCTAACCAAAATGGCTGTTATCTCAACGTTTTCCTAGCAACATAATCACTAAAATATCGTCACTGTCAGGCAGAAATCTCTGTCGCACAAAACGAGTGAAAACAGCCAGCAGTTTTTGCTAGCCTGCTGTTTTCAGTAGTTTAGTACATTTTATGAATGATAAATTTACAAAACAAACGGTTTTGGACATACAAGGTTTCCACCCGACAACGACGATATTCTATAAATATAAGGTGCTGGGAGTGAAAATTATAATGTAGGGGTGCCTCGGATTAAATCAATATTCATAGGGGTTAACCCTAACCCTGATGTAGACTATAAAGTCACAGATGTGCCATCTGAAAACATCACACGCTGCCATTGGTAAGACAGAACATAGAGCTTGTAGATCAGCTATTTTTACTATTTGTATGACCTTCTCTGACTTCAAAGTTACCTATGAATTATTAGGACATTCACCAATAGTGATTTTTAGTATTCGAATTATTCGACTTCTAAGTATTCGAATAGTCGGAAATTCGACAGGACTGGCCAAACTGTCAAATAATTATTATTAAGTAAGCAAGAGGAGAACATTGAGGCGTTGTGAGCATGTAGATGTGCTATTTTCACAATATTTATCTGTGGAACCGAGTCACATTAAATGTAATACCTACAATTCCAAGTGCTTGTCAGGGTGGGGGTCCCCAGTTCAAATATGTTTATTTTGGGGGTCATGTCCTAAAAAGGTTTGAGAACCCCTGGTATAGAGCATTAACAAATTCATCCACCAGGGGCATTGACAACTCATTCTTATGACTTCTTATCTAGCCAAGCTTTATAAACTATATATTTTTTTAAAGAGAAAACAATTAAAAAGAAAATATTCGACTTTGGTGAACAACGTCGAATAGTGACTTTGATATTGTAATATTGTAATATTGTAATATGTGGTGAATGCCCTGCTTTGAATACCTATGAAGGTGGATTGTGCATTTCAATGGGAATGGAGTGGTTTCTGGACATTTGTGAGTTTCTGCTAAAATACGCTCCGTTCTTCATAAACATTAGAAAGACAAAACAGAGAAAGAAAAACCTGTGGAAAAAATGCATTTTCAGGAAATATTCAGGAAAAGATCAGTGAATTGAAACGGCTCATCTTTACATATGCATCACAATTACAATATTTTATTGAACTGTCATCATCAATATTTAATATCAATGGTCTTTTTTCAGGTGTTTGCTCTGAACAAAACACTAATAACTCACATTACCAAATGTAACAAAACACTAATAACTCACATTACCAAATGTAACAAAACACTAATAACTCACATTACCAAATGTAACAAAACACTAATAACTCACATTACCAAATGTAACAAAACACTAATTCATTTAGACACTTCAGCTTAGAGTTAACATATGACATTTATTGAAGTATCAAAACGTTTATGCAATGATATTGCATGGAGTTTGGCAGATGGGCTCTGCTCTGATGATATACAGATTTATCTGTGAAACCATGACCTACACAGATTCTGATATCTCAGACCCCCAGAGCAGAGCATAAATACAGTACAACAACATACATCACTTACATCATTGAATGTACAATCTTAATATCAAACATGACAACTCCAGTGTAGTAACACATGTAGAATACCATGAAATGAGCCAACCTCCTATCAATCATGAAATTAAGCCAAGGGAGGAGGCCGGGGAGGAGGAGGAATTTTCCGACACTGTCAAGCACGACCTGCTTTGACAGCTGCTCGAAAAGAATGAGCGGTGAGCTGGAGCTGCTTAAAAAGACCGCCTGAGTTACCCTGGGAAAAGGGGGTGTGTGAGAAGTAGCTAGTGGCGAATGAGAGAGAATGAACGTAGTACTTGGGTTGACTGGAGGCGTATGTGTGAAGAATGGTTAGCGAATGAAAGGGGGGGGGGGTCCGGGGTATATCTAGGACTCTAACTTCCGTGTCCCAATGAACTACGCTGCGCTAGATTTCATTTAGACACTTCAGCTTAGAGTTAACATATGACATTTATTGAAGTATCAAAACGTTTATGCAATGATATTGCATGGAGTTTGGCAGATGGGCTCTGCTCTGATGATATACAGATTTATCTGTGAAACCATGACCTACACAGATTTTGATATCTCAGACCCCCAACACTCACTCACATGCTGTGAGAATAATCCATGCAGAGCCACACCTTTAAAAAGAATGAGATAAGATAAATAAGTGAATGAAATGTGGTAGAACACTATATAAGGTTTAATTTCCGATGAAATAACGTCGTGAGTGCAGTGTCCCATTTCCATTACACGAGGAGCCGTATGCCCTCCTCATCTAGACCGTTATTATCGTAGATGAGGATTAATGGAAATCTAACAAGTAAGACTAGTAATAGACAAGCATGTCTAATTTTCCTCATATGCGAGGTCCGATGATGACCCAGCCCTACTACTCATGTGATAACTCAGTACCGACCCGAGACATCACATGAATAGATCGGCAAACCCTGTTCTCGTAGAAAACAGATTTGATATGTACAAAATATCCTATCTAGTGATCTAGCTATGTGTAATTTCCTTCATGTCGTCATCCGAGCGCTCGAGATGACGCCCTATTCATGTGGACCCTGTTTCAGGCACTGATCCTGATACAGCCAGATGAATTATCAGGGCAGACCATGCTCCGGCGAGTCATATCTGACATGAAGAAAATATGCTATCTAAGAAACTACTGTAATAAATGCGTAATAGCAAACCTTGATCTCCGGCGAGACCTATGGGCAACCCTTGTTCTCCGGCGAGAACATATCTGACAAAAATAAATTGAAATAAATACGTAATAGCCTTCGCCATGTTCGCATGCACCTACCCCCCAACCCGCACTACGGCAGGAGAGATAATCTGATACCAACACAGATAATGCTATCAGAATTTATTCAATAATGACAATTGGCACTCATGGCTTTCTGATTTGCATTTAAGCGGACATAACGTTCATAGGCATTCGATTTCCAGCGACCCATGGCTTTCAGTGTAGGAGATGACACCAAGGATGATGCTGAGGTTGCAGCACCGATCCGGAAGGAATGCGTAGTGTACAGCTTGGGGCAGAGTCCACATCTTTGACAGACTGTTCCGAGCTTGGCAGCGAACCATGATCTCGACATGGCTCTCCCAGCATCCGTGATGAACAGGGGTTCTCTCCCAGCCGCGTTAGGCCGCCAACGCAGGTACAGAGACATGGAGGAGAATGGACAAAACAGAGTATCAGTTCTTACTATAACAATCGGTGTCCCCTCAGAATGCTTATCAGTTTTAGAATGCTTGAGATTAATAGAAAACATATCAGACTGAAATGAAAGATCAAAAACAGTCAGATCATGCAGAGGATTAAAGCTTTCTGTGCAAGTTGTGAATTCCCCGCCTCTCAGAAACCCATAGAATGCTGCAAGAAAACTGCTTCCAAAAGTGAATCTACATATGGCCCGAAAACCCCTTTCCTGAGTTCAGAGACTAGTTTGTGCACCAGTAGTAAGGTAAGGGAAAGACGTTTATCATTGCCTTTGGGATGAGCTTTCTTTAATCCTCTGAAGAGAAGCTTGATTGATGGGTCTCCGAGTATACTACCGACATCTGGGCTCAAGCATCTTAAATTAAACTGCACACCGGCAACCAACGCAGTGATTGAATCAGGCTGGAGTCTCTTTGATTCAGCGCAGTGGACTATGAATGCGCATATCATAGGAATATTAACTGGGAGCACAGGCACTGAAAAAGCGGCACAAAACGAGGAGAAAAGGGACCAAGCAGCATCATATGCTTTTAATGTATTGACTGAAAGACCCATCCTCATATATTTGGATGCTGAAGACATGAGAACTTGCAAGTGTTCATCTAGTCTAGCGTTATTTGATCGAACGCTGGGCACGCCAAACTTGATGGCGCTGCATCTGGGCACAGATTCCTGAATTCCTGAAATTTGAAACGGGACAAGGCGTCAGCTATTTTGTTGTCTAATCCTGGGATGTGACAAGCACGGATAGAAAAATTCCCTAATACGCTTGTCCAAGTAAGTCTCCTGACAAATCTGTTAATAATGGGAATGGAGGATCGACCTTTATTAATAATGTGAACTGTTGCCTCGTTATCGCAGAACACTATTATTTGTTTCCTTTCCCATCTATTCCCCCACAGAATAGCGGCTACCACTACTGGGTAGAGCTCAAAGAGCGCTGAGGAGGACTCATTTTTTGGCAACTCCTGCATTTGTTTTGGCCATGACTCAGCAAACCATTCGTTTTCAAAATAACCCCCAAACCCAATAGAGGGGGCCGCGTCGGTATAGAACCCCAGATCGACAGACGATTCTAACGTGTCATGGTAAAAAAAAAAAATGCCATTCCAGTTGTTGCACAGCGCTGACCAAAAGCGCAAATCGGACCTGCAACCTTCGTCTAAGTACACCAACTCATTAAGGTTTTTAACTGATTTTGATAGATCAAGGAGTCTCGCCACAAACGACCGCCCCTGAGGAATTATCCTCATTGCAAAATTCATATGGCCTAATAAGGACAATAACTCTCTCTTTGGTACCGACGCGGCATCAATGAATTTAAGCATAATTTCCCTTATGCGTTCTAGTTTCTCTGTGGGGAGAGAAGCTTGCATGAGCTCAGAGTCTAAGATAATACCTAAAAACTCGAGACTTTTAACTGGGCCAACGGTTTTCTCAATGGAGAGGGGAACTCCTAGTTTAGCGAAAACGTGTTTAACGGTGTCTATGCTGCGCTCTGGCTGACCATTCGGAAAATCAATAACCAGAAAATCATCTAACAGATGCAGAATAAATGGCAGCCGGTAATTATTATACAAAATCCAGCACAGCGCTTCTGAGAGATTGTTAAAGATGTTGGGGCTACTACGACAACCGAATGTGAGTCTGACTGCGAAATACATTTTTTGTCTCCATTTAACGCCGAACAGATGCCACTGAGAAGGGTGAAGTGGCATGGTTTTAAAGGCATCGACAATATCTGCTTTACCGAGCCAAGCGCCTCTCCCTGCTATTTTAATCAGACGTATAGCATGATCCACGGTGGCATAGCACAATGAAAACGGAGCGAGGGGAATTAAACTATTGATGCTGTCCTCGCTATCATTGTGAGGGCTTGACAGATCCACTATGCATACGCTTTTTCCCTGAATATTTCCGCGTGGCGACGCCTATGGGATTGATTCGATAAATGGGAAATGGCGCATCATCATAGGGCCCGATCATATAGCCTTTTTCAATCTCTTTTGCTAGCAACTTATCTACAACCTCCGGCTCTCTAATAGCGGATTGAAGATTCCTGCACACCAGAATTTTAGATGGAAGGCTGCACAAGCCAGCGAAAAACCCATGGATTAATCCCGACAACAAATAAAAAACGAAACAACGATCTGGATGCTTGGACAACTCCTTTCTCATCTCCGGAATGTTCACTGGAGTGGAGGGTTTATTCATTTTTTCTGGGGCTTTCGGCGAGGACAGACGTACTTTGGGTGGCTGTCTCCGCAAAAGCTGCAGGTGTGCAAATATTTACATTTAGAAAATCTACACACATTTTCATTAAATTTGAAACATATGTTAGAATTCGATGCTAAGTGCTTCATCAGGTTCACCTTCTCCTCTGGGTCTCTCTTCACGCTGGGCTTAGACGTGGATGCTGTTAGGCTGGACTAAAGTAGCGAGCCAAATGTGCCGGGGCCCCAAGGACAAAGACCACAGAGACAAGAAAGTCTAGTTATAGAATATAGGTTTATTTACGATGCGGGTTGTGGGTGCGCCTCCCATAGGAAGGAGAGAGGCGTTTAGGGAATCCAGAGTGGGCTTGTAGTGTGGACGGAGGAGCGAGCGTGGAGACACTGGGTTTGGATTGGAGGGAGCCTGGAAGAGAGCAGAAACAGTATTAGCATAGAACACACGGTAGCAAGGTTAGCCTTTAGTCAGGAACACTAGATAACTAAACAACAGCCTTCTCTACTAACCACAGTAGTTAACGTTCAAGCGTCGGGCGCCGGCTCTCTGCGGTTTATGTAGGGCAGCCTCTGATGATGGTGACGAGGAGCAGCTGGGCTGATTGGGATCAGTCACACCTGCGCTGGCTGCTGGCTGAGAGAGACGCCCGGCCCTTGCCCTTGTATGGCGTGCAGGGGAGGGACTAGGAACGTGTGGCACAACAGTACCCCCCCCCCCCCCCCCTTAGGGGAGGCACCGGACGACCGTCCTGGGGCACCTGGGTTGTCCCGGTAGAAGTCGTCCAACAGGGAGGGGTCAGCAAGGTACGACCGGGGCACCCAGCTACGATCTTCAGGGCCGAAGCCCTCCCAGTCCACTAGGTACTGGAACCCTTTTCCCAGACCATGGACGGCGAGTAGCTTCCGAACCGTCCAGACAGGATCACCGTCCACCAGGACTCGAGGGGGTGGAGGGCCAGAGCCTGGAGGAGACAAGGCACTCGTGGCCACAGGCTTAATCTGAGACACGTGGAACACAGGATGAACCTTGAGAGCAGGAGGCAGATTCAGACGAACCGCAACAGGGTTGATGACATGGTCCACTGTGTAGGGGCCGACAAACCGGGGATTCAACTTGCGGGTAGAAGTCTGGGAAGTCTGGAGGGGCAGATCCCGGGCCAACAGCCAAACCTTCTGGCCAGGCTGGTAGACAGGGGCACGCACCCTCCGCCGGTTGGCACCCCGCTGGGCACATGCAGAGGCACGGAGAATCGCAGCCCGGGCAGTCTTCCAGATGCGTCGACACCGGCGGAGGTGGGCCTTGGTGGACGGAACGGTCACCTCCAGCTCCTGCTCGGGAAAGAGAGGAGGTTGGTAACCCAACGAACATTGAAAGGGTGACATTCCAGTGGCAGAGCTCTCCATGGTGTTGAGGGAATATTCCACCCAAGGTAGGTACTTTGACCAGGAAGAGGGGTTGCTGGCAGCAACACAACGAAGAGCCTCTTCAACTGCCTGATTAGCGCGTTCAGCCTGTCCATTAGACTGGGGGTGGTACCCAGAGGTGAGGCTGGCAGTGGCCCCAATTCCCTTGCAAAAGGCCTTCCACACCTTGGAGACGAATTGGGGACCACGGTCGGACACGATGTCAGAAGGAATTCCGTGAAGGCTGTCACGACCGATGGCCATGATTATGGTTATTATTATGTGTATATTGTCAGTGTCTCACCCGGTCTTTTCTTTGTATTAATGTAGTGGCTGGTGAACTCGAGTAACCCCAGCCACCACTGATGAGAGAGTGACGTGGGTGATTACAGCTGACTGGCTGGTGGCTCGATGTGTGATTGACGACAGCTGTGGGACGGCCGCCCCACTGTCTATAAAGCCCTGGAGCAAACCATGCCACCTTGAACTTGAACAGCTTAGCTGACTTGTCTCCCCACTGCACTCGACATTTATATTTTCTTTTGTTATTTGGATTGTGTTGTTGGCCGTCGGAACGCCAACGTTCCCTTTAGTTCTGTTAGTTTTGTTTCCCCTGTTTTGCTTTGGTTAATTGTTCTTTTGTGTGGTTCTGTAAGTAGTTTGTTTCTTTGTTATCTTTTGTTGGGCTACCAGCCAACGCCCAGGGAACGGCTCCGGCCGTGTCCCTTACTTCCTAGACCTTGTCCATATATTATACTTCATATTGCAATATTCGCCTTAACCTAATGAATTGGTAGTAGTCATAGAATTCTAGACGTCTATTTTTGCTACTGTATTTTATCATTGTTAAGAGAAGAATATTTTTGTAATTGTACCTATACTCACTCATTTGATATCTCAATGTAAATAAATTCAATCTATATTTTGCAAACTGGTATCTGAGTGCGTATGTTCGGCCCTTTTGAGCCAATGGGCCGTAACATTTGAGCGCTCGTCCGGTCGCTGTTTAGTGGCTGTACTTGGATATTTGTACTCGAGTGTTTGTTAAGTAACACTTGAGTGCTGATCCGGTCGCCATTATTTTGGCTTTACTCGGGTATTAATACTTAAAGTATTTGAGGGCTATCGTCTTTAATGGTGGTAGAGTACTTGGAATATTAGAGTATATTTCTGGGTATTCATTCTCTTTTCTCTTGGAGTTGGCCAAAGCAAGTGAATTAGATTTTCTTTTCTTTTTGTATGTTGGGTTGAACGTTAAAGTTGCCCTGTCGAGTCAGTGGTTTTTTCTTTGTGTTAGGGGAGCTTAGCTCGCCCTTTCGTTACGGCAGTGACTGGTGAGTAGCTTTGTTTGTGCTGGGCGCGGGTAGCTATAGTGTGTCTTATGGTCCAATAGTGGTTATTCTCTAAACTAAATTGCTTAAAAAGGGGGGAGGAGAGGAGCCGCTTAGCAGGGTTTATAGCCTTGTTGAGGGCGACCTCCTATTTACAGCAAAAGTGTCAGTAAGCGAGGGAGGAGAACCGCTTAGCGGGGTTTATATCCTGGCTGAGGGTGCCTGCTCCCGTAGTTAAAGGGAAAAGCTCCGGGTGGGGTGTTCTGGTGTAGGTGGAAAGGGGGGCCGCGATCCTGCCGGGAGGATCGGTGAGAGGTGAAGAGGAGTCTGAGCCACGCTCGCCAAAGTTCCTCCGGGTGGGAGAGGGGTCCTGCGCTGACTACCAAGCCAGTTGCCCTGTGATACCTGAGCTGAAACCTGGGGTGGGCAGGAGTGTTGCCGACCTGCATGCTGTTTTCTGAGGTGAGGTGGTTCAGTTTCTAGCGCTTAATGCACGTAAGAATGTTGACCATCGTGGAGTGGCATGCGGGTGGGAAAATAGTCCTGCCATGTAAACTGAGCGGTGGAGCTCAGGAGTGCGTAAGCCTTTCGATACATGAGAGTATGGACTATGATACTATGAAAGCTACCATTTTGCGCGCCTATGAATTGGTTCCTAAGGCTTATAAGCAAAATTTAGAACGGCTCAAAAAGCTGCTCACCAATCATGTGTTGCTTTAGTAAGCGGTGTGTCCGTTTTTATTGTTGTGAAAACTATGTTTTGACAGAAGAGCGGTTCGAATGGGATTAGGTGGGGAAAACTGTTGGTTTGCCAACCGGTTCCTGTATGGTTCAGCTTTTCAGTTGGGATTTAGTTAGTGTTCTGTGTAAAATGATATGTCAAATATGCTCATGTCTTGTGTGTGTCGAGTGCCCACAGGTGTTGGCGGCGGTGGCTGCTGACACCGGCTTGCTCCTCGCTCTGCTCCCCTGGAGAGCGACGGCTGGCACGTAACCCTGTTGGTGTGCGTTTTCGTTATTCCGTAATGACAAATTTGTCTTGTTCTTCCTTTTTTTAGGTTTCCTGGATGGCGGCGTACGAGCTGCTGCTCGGCAAGGCGTTTTGAGTGAAAATAACGGTGGTTTGTTTTCAGATACGCTGGGGTTGAGAGCGCCGTGTGTATGAGTTGGCTAACCGGGCTGCTTTAAACTGTGTGTTGACAGAGTCGGTTTGACCAAATTCTCATTTTTACGTCTCCAATTGGACTTAAGTAAGGGATTTTTGACAAAGCCCTTCTAGCGTGTGTCGCTGGGTGTCCGCTTTTTGACGCGGGGATTGTTAATAACGGTTAATTTTTTAATGCACACAGGACTTTGCGGGGCTGAGATCGGTGTGATCTATTTTGATAACGTGTGGGTTTTCTTTTTCTCGAGCACATGAGCTGAGCATATATGGTAATGTTGTAAATGGTTTTAAGAATACGCTAAGTGTCAATGTAGTGTTAAGATTGGAGTCATATGGAGTATATGGAGTCCTTCTGCCTTTCAAGGTTCACTGGAGTTCTGTGCCTGACTGCCTGGGTCTGAGGAGATGTGATGTTGGAGGACGGAGCTGAAGGAGTAACCACGCCATCTGCTGTTGAGACAGTGTAACTGCAAGTTCACTGCTTGTATACTGACTGTGATTCACTTGCCTTCTTGAGACAGGTGCAGAATGGGATGGCAGACGCCCTGTGAAGAACGTTGTTAATGATTTTGGATTTTCTTTTTTTTTTCTCTAGTGATGATGTTGCCTGGAGCGAACTTTGGGGGATATAAGTTCCCTTCTTAGGTGGGGGGTGTCACGACCGATGGCCGTGATTATGGTTATTATTATGTGTATATTGTCAGTGTCTCACCCGGTCTTTTCTTTGTATTAATGTAGTGGCTGGTGAACTCGAGTAACCCCAGCCACCACTGATGAGAGAGTGACGTGGGTGATTACAGCTGACTGGCTGGTGGCTCGATGTGTGATTGACGACAGCTGTGGGACGGCCGCCCCACTGTCTATAAAGCCCTGGAGCAAACCATGCCACCTTGAACTTGAACAGCTTAGCTGACTTGTCTCCCCACTGCACTCGACATTTATATTTTCTTTTGTTATTTGGATTGTGTTGTTGGCCGTCGGAACGCCAACGTTCCCTTTAGTTCTGTTAGTTTTGTTTCCCCTGTTTTGCTTTGGTTAATTGTTCTTTTGTGTGGTTCTGTAAGTAGTTTGTTTCTTTGTTATCTTTTGTTGGGCTACCAGCCAACGCCCAGGGAACGGCTCCGGCCGTGTCCCTTACTTCCTAGACCTTGTCCATATATTATACTTCATATTGCAATATTCGCCTTAACCTAATGAATTGGTAGTAGTCATAGAATTCTAGACGTCTATTTTTGCTACTGTATTTTATCATTGTTAAGAGAAGAATATTTTTGTAATTGTACCTATACTCACTCATTTGATATCTCAATGTAAATAAATTCAATCTATATTTTGCAAACTGGTATCTGAGTGCGTATGTTCGGCCCTTTTGAGCCAATGGGCTGTAACAAGGCGGACGACATGAAGGGTAAGGAGGTCCGCCGTTTCTGCAGCAGACGGGAGCTTTGGGAGAGGAATGAAATGGACTGCCTTCGAGAAACGGTCCACCACAGTCAGGATGGTGTCACAGCCCTGAGACACCGGGAGACCAGTAACGAAGTCCATCGCTACGTGAGACCATGGCCGACTCGGAATGGGAAGGGGTTGTAGCAAGCCTGCAGGAGGACGGTGTGAAGCCTTACTGCGGGCACAGACGGTGCAGGCGGCTACAAACTCCCTGACATCCTTCTTAAGGGTGGACCACCAGAACCTCTGGCTAATGAACTGTGCAGTCCGGCGCTCTCCGGGGTGACAGGCAACACGACTGGAGTGACCCTACTCCAACACCTGAGTACGGACAGCATCCGGAACAAACTGCCGGTTCTGGGGACCGTTGCCCGGGTCAGGCTGGGTCTGTAAGGCCTGTCTTACCACCGAGTCGATAGCCCAGGTGACGACACCTACCACCCGGGCAGGGGCAAGGATGGTGTCAGGAACCTCTTGGGCAACAGGACCTTCGCTAGAGAACTGACGGGAGAGGGCATCAGCCTTGATGTTCTTTGAGCCTGGGCGGTAGGTGATTGTGAAGTTAAACCGGCTGAAGAAAAGGGCCCAGCGGGCCTGTCTGGAGTTGAGCCTCTTCGCTGTCTTCAAATAGGTCAGATTCTTGTGGTCTGACCACACGATGAACGGCAGCTTCGCTCCCTCCAACCAGTGTCTCCACTCCCTCAGGGCATCGTGGACCGCCAGCAGCTCCTTGTTTCCCACGTCATAATTCCTTTCAGCTGAGTCGTAACTCCTAGAGAAATAGGCGCATGGGTGCACCTTTTGGTCCTCCTCAGAGCGCTGAGAGAGGACAGCTCCAATGCCAGTATCCGAGGCGTTCACTTCCACAATGAATTGCCTCTCTGGGTCAGGGTGGATCAGCACAGGGGCTGTAGAAAACATGGCCTTGAGCTTGGAGAAGGCCGCCTCGGCTTTGGGGGTCCAGGAAAAGGGACGTGAGATGGAAGTAATGGCATTGAGAGGGGCAGCGATCTGACTGAATCCCTTGATGAAGCGACGTACAAAACCAGCGAAACCCAAGAACCGTCTGAGCTGAGTCCGGTTAGTGGGACGTGGCCACTCCTCCACTGCTTTGACCTTGGCGGGATCGGCACGCATCTGTCCAGCCTCCACAATGTTGCCAAGGTATGTCACAGAGTCAGAGTGAAAAACACATTTCTCGGCTTTGACATAGAGGCGGTTCTCCAACAGCCGCTGGAGAACCAGACGGACATGCTGGTGGTGTTCCTCCAAGGACCTGGAGAAGATGAGGATGTCGTCCAGGTACACCACCACAAAGACGTTGAGCATGTCTCTTAACACATCGTTCACAAGGGCTTGGAAGACTGCCGGGGCATTGGAAAGGCCAAACGGCATCACCAGGTATTCAAAATGGCCGAGGTGAGTATTGAAGCCCGTCTTCCATTCGTCGCCCTCTCTGATCCGGACTAGGTGATAGGCGTTCCGGAGATCTAGCTTAGTGAACACACGGGCATGAGTGAGTGGCTCAGAAGTGGAACTAATGAGGGGAAGTGGATACTTGTTCTTCACAGTGATGTCGTTTAGACCGCGATAGTCAATACAAGGCCTCAGGCCGCCATCCTTCTTGGCCACAAAGAAGAAGCCAGCTCCAAGTGGGGATGATGATGGTCTTATTATGCCTGAGAGCAGGGATTCCGAAATATAATTGCGCATAGCTTCCTTCTCCGGAAGGGAGATGTTGCCGTGCCTTAGGATGAGGCGCCCCAGGAAGGAGGTCGATGGCACAATCATATGGCCGGTGAGGGGGAAGTGAAAGGGCTTTATCCTTACAAAAGACCAGGGCCAGGTCATGATAAACAGATGGAACGCCAGTGACATCAGGGGGAGAGGACATAGGCCTGGGACGACTGGGGGGTGACAGGGCTGAGCGCAGACAGGATGCATGACATGCGGTGCTCCAGCCCAAAATCTGACCCGAGGCCCAGGAGATGTGTGGTTCATGCCTCTCCAACCAAGGTCTTCCTAACACCAAAGGCGTAGTTGGGGCGTGCAGAACAAAAAAGCGGACGGACTCAGTGTGATTACCAGAAAGTGTGAGCTTGAGAGGTACAGTGGCAAAAGAAATAGGACCTAAGGGGTGCCCATCGATAGCTTGGGGGGTCAGAGTTTGATCTAAAGGTTCTACAGGAATGCCTGCCTGGGTCGCCAGAGAGATGTCCATAAGGCACTCATCAGCACCAGAGTCAATGCAGGCACTAACAGACAGTGTCTCCTTGTCCCAGGCCAGAGTAGCGGGGAAAAGACGGTTGGGATTCTTCTTGGATGGAGGAACAGTTACTTTTCTCACCAGAACACTTCCTGTCGGCGAGCGGGATCTCTTGGGGCAGGTAGACCAGGCCTTTTTGAAATGCCCTGGCTCTCCACAGTAGAGACACAGCTGGTTACTCCACCTGTGTTCCCTCTCTGCTTGTGAAAGCCGTAATCGGCCAATCTCCATGGGCTCCTCGGACCCAGGTGTTGAGGGAGCCGATGGAAGCATAAGCAATCGTGGGTGTGGAGTGGAACTGGAAGACTGTGTAATGGGGAACACCGAAACTGAGCGACTGGGCACAGGGCGAAGAGAGCCTTGTTGGGCACGGTCCGCACGACGCTCCTGAAGCCGTGCATCCATCTTGAGGGCCAGGGATATGAGTTCATTAAGGGTCTTCGGGCTGTCACGAACGATAAGATCCTTAACGGCATCACTCAGCCCCTTGCGATAGACACTCAGGAGGGCGTGGTCGTTCCACTGGCTTTCAGCAGCAAGGATCCGGAACTGTAAGGTATACTGAGCCACGGAACGTGACCCCTGACGCATAGGCGATTTTAAGGGGTGTCCTAGGGTGCACGTGCACCCCCTGGCCGCCAGGCGGCCATTTTGATTTTTTTGATCATAATAAACACGCAATATGCATTAAGAAGAAGAACATCTCAAATTCGCCTTTTTTGACCCTTTGAAGCACCCATAGCATGACTTCTAAACCAATCACAGCAAATGGGGGGCGGGAGGTAATAGGACTACTGGTTTCTCAACCAATCACAGTGACTGTCTGAACGTCTCTGACAGCACAGCTGAAAAACAAACGGCAGATGATGACACCTGCAGATTTATCTAAATAACAGAATTAAACAGTTGTTTCACAGTGGAATATGCTACCTGGGGTTAACTACAGACATCCATAGGACATGTGGATAGCTTTTACATTTACCATACGTGAACTAAAGTTTTCGGCGCTGCTCAACGAGGCTGGATTACACGATGTGTTCTGTGCCTCCAAGGAATAACACTTTCTTCTGGGCACCTCAATATAACATTGGATATTTTCTTGTCATTTTCTTAAGGTAAGACATGGCTTTATTTAACTATCTGTTCACTGTGGAGTTAGCCAGCCTGTTTTCTTCTCCTCCGTGTGTGTGTGTGTGTGTGTGTGTTTGTGTGTGTGTGTGTGTGTGTGTGTGTGTGTGTGTGTGTGTGTTTGCGCGCGCGCGAGCGAGCGCGCATGCTTGCTTCACTTGCTTGTAAATATTGGTAGCTGCTGGTTATGGATCTTTGGTGGTGTGGTTGTGCCACACCACCAATGTAAATGACTGCTTGATTGCTTGATGAATGATGATTAACTTGATGTTTGGCTTTATATGTCCTGGCTGTGCTGCCTCTGTCTGCAAAATAAGTAAATAAATCCTATAGATAGACATATGGTGTCTAGAAAAAGAAGCACCTGTTTTACACTTTTTTTTGTTTATATTGTGTTACATTTGGGTACAAAATTAACTGCAGAAATCCGCTAAAACAACATTACAAAACCGCTAATATCCGTTTTTTGCGTGCGCGCGGCGCGCTGTGCGCGCGTGCATGAGGTAATAGAGGTCGTGCACCCCCTGCTGGAAGAGGCTAGAATCGCCTATGCCCTGACGGATTACTAGCAAACGGCTAGAAGCGTCCTGTCCGTCCACAGGGTGATCAAACACAGCTCGAAACTCACTCTTGAACTGTGAGTAGTCAGTGGCAAAAGCTGAGTTGTTCTCCACTGCTGCTATAGCCCAGTTGAGGGCCTCGTCGACCAGCAGGGACATGATGAGGGCAATCTTGGAGCCATCAGAAGCGTACTTGGAGGGCTGATGTGTAAATAGTAACTCACACTGTGCCAAGAAGCCCCGGCTTTGACCAAAATCCCCATTAAATGGCCTGGGAGTGACTAAGCCAGGCTCAGACCGAGGCTGCTGAGGAGCAGGGAGGACAGGGTTGGCAGGTTGGTTGGAAGGAGTTGAACCTGAGCTGGGAATTGGAGCTAGATCCTCTCTGGCAGAGATACGGACTGTAAGGGCATCTAGGGACTTTTGAATGCCTGTCAAGATTCCCGAAATGGCATTCACCTGGCCAGTAAGAGCAGCCATATTTCCAACAGTGGTTTGAGAAGTCTTCTCGAGCTCAGAAATTTGTGTTTGGAAAGTGGGGAAAACCATGTTCAATTCTTCAGTTAAAGTGGAAAGTTGTGAAGCATGGCCAAACACCATCTCACGTAGTTCAGGTGGTTTCCGTTGCTCTGCCCCTGGAGGCCCGGTTTGGCTCATGTTGGCTTGAACGTTCTGTTAGGCTGGACTAAAGTAGCGAGCCAAATGTGCCGGGGCCCCAAGGACAAAGACCACAGAGACAAGAAAGTCTAGTTATAGAATATAGGTTTATTTACGATGCGGGTTGTGGGTGCGCCTCCCATAGGAAGGAGAGAGGCGTTTAGGGAATCCAGAGTGGGCTTGTAGTGTGGACGGAGGAGCGAGCGTGGAGACACTGGGTTTGGATTGGAGGGAGCCTGGAAGAGAGCAGAAACAGTATTAGCATAGAACACACGGTAGCAAGGTTAGCCTTTAGTCAGGAACACTAGATAACTAAACAGCAGCCTTCTCTACTAACCACAGTAGTTAACGTTCAAGCGTCGGGCGCCGGCTCTCTGCGGTTTATGTAGGGCAGCCTCTGATGATGGTGACGAGGAGCAGCTGGGCTGATTGGGATCAGTCACACCTGCGCTGGCTGCTGGCTGAGAGAGACGCCCGGCCCTTGCCCTTGTATGGCGTGCAGGGGAGGGACTAGGAACGTGTGGCACAACAGATGCTGTACTTGGGCAGAGGTTGCTATTGTGAGAAAAGGACCCACATATGGCACAAGCGAGGGCGCGATGCCCAGTGAAGTGCCTACTTATCAGAGCCAGATCTACGAGTGACCAATCCACTCGCTGGTTGTATTTCTGAATGAACGCCGCTGCCTTAGCTGAAAAGGACTTATGGTATTCGTAGAACAAGGTTCCGCTGTAGGACAGGGACAAATCAGAGATAATAGCGAGATAAGTGTCAAGCTCAGCCCTGCGCTCTGGGTACATTTCACAAATCACATCTCTGAAAACTCCAAACGCTACAATGAATTCAGTCATCGTTAAGCTCCTAGTCAGTCTCGTGTCACTGTCTTTGAGACACACCGTAACATCCCCGCAGTCCACGAGGCGTTTTTCTCCAAGCCCGGCCTCGGACGCGCTCAACAGAATCTTAACCAAGTTCACGTCATTACCTGCCAAGATTTGGCTCCTCAGATGTGGAGAGATGGCTGCTGCCGGAGAGAAGAACGGAACCCCCGATGATGGAACTGGAACTGCACTTCCCAGCGTCCTGAGCGGCACGACCGGATGCCCCGACGGGACTGGAACGCTGACGTCATCCGACTGCGCCGGCCTGGAACCGGACGGAGCTGCGTGAGGAGCTGCATGCGCGCTGGTCTCCAGTGTTTGGATCCTCGAATCCATTTTCCCCAGCGCTACCTGGATATTATTGAGGGCGGTAAGCACAGGATCAACAGAAGGAATATCGACACCAGGGGGCTGAATCCTGGGTCTTTTTGGAGCGGCCTGGGTATCGGGTTCGATATTCTTTGACTTAGCTTTAGCTTTCTTTGGAAGGGCGGGGTTGGCACCCACAGCTGATCTGGGCGGAGCGCTGGGAGTTGCTGGGCTCGCACCGCCGCCGCCCCCTTGCAGTTGCTGGCAGAAGAACTGGAACAGCTGATAGTGAGGAATGCCCGCGGGAGGCTGGATGCCGTTTCTAAACAATGCTTCCAGGATACTGGCGACTGGCCAAGCCTCGATCGATGGAACGTTTGGAGGCGGTTTCTTGGCCAAACGTGTACTTCGCCGGCGGACCTGCTGTGTGTTCTCCGCTTCTTCGCCGTGGCGGTGGCTGGATGAGTCGTCATCCCCCTCCGGAGGGTCCGCTTCTGGCTGGGTTCCCATTGCCATCTGGGTGTCCAGAACGAAATCCTCCTCACCCTCCTCTGATCCCGAGTTCTCGTCGCCGACTTGAGACATGATCAGGACCAGTGAGTAAAACTGCGCACCACGGCTTGATCCTCATCTGATAGACGCGTTCTGCGATGATCTCAGTAATTTTCCGACACTGTCAAGCACGACCTGCTTTGACAGCTGCTCGAAAAGAATGAGCGGTGAGCTGGAGCTGCTTAAAAAGACCGCCTGAGTTACCCTGGGAAAAGGGGGTGTGTGAGAAGTAGCTAGTGGCGAATGAGAGAGAATGAACGTAGTACTTGGGTTGACTGGAGGCGTATGTGTGAAGAATGGTTAGCGAATGAAAGGGCGGGGTCCGGGGTATATCTAGGACTCTAACTTCCGTGTCCCAATGAACTACGCTGCGCTAGATTAACTCACATTACCAAATGTAACAAAACACTAATAACTCACATTACCAAATGTAACCGAGGCTGGGGAAAAGGTCCATAAGTAGGCAATAGTGAAGTCCATCAAATTAACAAAATAGGTTTGAGTTTGGATTTTTGGTGTTTATCCTTTTTTTCCATATTATCTAAGAGTGTATGTTTGAGAACCTTCTCATTGCAACAGATAACAATTTTAGAATCATTAAGAAGCTGAAATTAGTTTGTAAACAGAGCTGTGTTTTTGTGTTTCCTTACACCCTTCTGGGGGGTGGAGACACACATTAACATGTCAAAGCCAACATTTACATCTGCAGTTTCTGTTGGCTGATGTGTGGTTGTTGTTCTCAGGTTTCAGCTGCAGATCACCACCAATAGGTTAGGGTGGGTGAGGGGTGGAGTTAACAATCCATTGTTCACACCCCTTACCTGACTGCCAGTAGTGTGACAAACTTTGAGGGGCCTTTTACTCAGATTCTTGGTTAAGGGCCATTTATAGTTACGTATGGTTGATTTTGTGTACGTTTGGAGGCGAGACAGTACGTACGGTAATTGCGTTGACATTCATACTGACCATACGGTCTCTGTGTACAGGGTTCAATAAAGCCTATATGTACATACTATATCCACTAGATGGCACCCACATGCATCTTCCCAATGAGCAAATGCAACATACTACTTATAGCGCCTACATTGTTGACAGAGAGGTTTATAGACACCCTTGGAGGATACACTCGGATTGAACGACACTAACCATCGGCGCTAGTCACTGTGCTGTCCGGGTATAATATAAAAAGGACTGGAGAATGGATGAGCATGGACACATGCCGTTGCGAACGCCTAGAGCGCGATCTCAATGGGGGCGCCGCCGACAGTTAATGAGCCACGGTACGGTAGCCACCCAAACCGACCCAAAACCGACTAAAAACACCCCGTGCACGGGAGTGGAGAGAGACGCATTTGAGAGAGCTCAGCTGGTAGAGAGCGCTGATTAGGCTGACATGCGGGTCTGCGTCCTGGCCTGTTCACTGTTCAGCGTGTATTTGTGATTTTTTTGTTAGTTTTTTTACTTCCTCCAACGAAATGGATACAAGAAAAAAAGACGAAACATTTCTCCCTCTACTGCCCCCACGGTTGACACAAGTTCGCCACGGGTAGTTCATGTGTACGTACGTTTTTAGCGTTTTTTATCCGTCGGGTTGAGTGTTGTCCGTAAGGTTACGGAGACAATCAATTACGTCCGGACGGCCGGACGAACCGGATTAAATCACTCTCCCCCTCCGTCTCTTGTGTATTCCTGCAGAGTTTATGTATTACTATGCATGGTACTTTAGAGGTTTAACAACATTCAAATAAGCATATCTTCTTCAAATATTTTCAGAATCCAATGAATGACACGTCATTTGAAAGCTTATATTCTGTAAAACCTGAAACGAATGCCTACATATGGACCTTTTCTCCAGCCTCGGTCACAAATGTAATCAGACGTGCAAGGTAAAAAAAATACAATAAAATATCCTTTCTTTGACTCCTTCAGAATAAGACAACAGGGAACAAGGAATCCTGACACATTAAACTCAGTGTTGGGGAAGTTACTTTGAAAGCGTAACTTGTACAGTTACAAGTAACTCACCATGGCAGTAACTTGATCAAGTTAAAGTTATAGCCCTTGGAGAAATGTAACTTATAAAGTTTCAAGTTACATAGAAAAAGTAACTTGAGCTACTTTTGTTTTCAGCGTTAAATTGAGAACGTACATTTGGTGTACATGAAACAAAATATAATATCCTACAAAAAGTCACATGCCAGCAGAAATATGCCTCTCAACTGATGTTTTATTTCAAAAAGGTTGACATTTTCTTTAGTAAACATCGGTGTTCCTAAAATAAAGTTAAAAAAATAAGAAATGTATGATCAGTTGAGGACATTTGATCGTCAATCTTAACAAAACTTAAGTGTAAAATTATAACTTCGCTTGTAACTTCTTGAGTAAAAAATTACCCAAAAAGTATCTCAGTTACTTGACTAGTTACAGAAATATCAATGTAACTCAGTTACCAGCAAGTTACAGCAAAATGTAACTTAGTTACGTAACTCAGTTACATGTAACTTTAACTTCCCCAACACTGATTATACTATAAAATATTATTGTGTGTCGATTCAGGAATGAAAACACAGGCCGTAGAAAAAAATGGTCATCGGGCCGAATTCAGGCCCCTGGGCCGCACTTTGGACACCCTGTTGTAAATGTTCAGTCAAGGTTAAAGTGCGCTACTAGAAGGTCCCGGGTTCGATTCCCCACGGGGGGCGCTGTGGGCGCTGGGGGCGTGTTCTCTCCTCCACGTCATCATCAGCGCCCACACCCTTGGTTGGGTTGGAGAAAGGGCCTTTCTGTGTGGAGTTTGCATGTTCTCCCCGTGTCTCCTAGGGTTGATACCCTCACAAAAACATGCAGTAATCCTGGTCTCTATACTGCCTCCCCCTGGCCAGCCGGGGCGCCTGATGGAGGGGAAAGGAACTGGTTGGAATAACGTGTTCCTTCCACGCGCTACGTCCAACCTGGGGAAACTCCCCCCTGTCAGGTGATAAGAAGCAGCCCGCTCACTCCTCATGCTTCCTATTGGCTGTGGTCCTGAGGGAGGCGTGTCTCTGCTCTCTTCCTATTGGCTGTGGTCCTGAGGGAGGCGTGTCTCTGCTCTCTTCCTATTGGCTGTCGTCCTCGCTGGAGGAAGCAGGAAGTAGAACACACTCTGGTCTTCTTCCTCGTGACGTTCTCCTCTTCCTCTTCCTGTCCGTCATCCTGAGCCTCCTGTCAATCACGTCTGACACACACACACACACACACACACACACACACACACACACACACACACACACGCACACGAGAGCTGCCAATATTCCTCAGAAATGAAATTCGAATATTGGTCTTAGAAATTGTCTCGAATATCGAATATATTCGAATATTATTATTTATTTTCCTTTTTTTATATATTTTTTAAATATTGTTTACAGGAACAATACAAAAAATACTATAAAGTTATAAAAACATACAATATTTATATATCCATATACATATTTAAGCAATATTACACCACAGTCTTGCTGAAGGAACGACCGCAGGCGAGTTCCCTAGGCAGGACTGAAGGGACAAATAACCCTGATAATGCAGACCCTCCAGTGTAATATTACGATTATACAACTGCCCTTAAAAAAACACGTCAACTTCATTTCATTGTAATTAAGATATACGATAGGAATTTGTAATTTTTTAATTTTTTAAAGCTAGCCTAGCCGCCTACCATAGTGTGGGGAGAGAGGCGCGCTTGCTCTCTTTCGTGACAAACGCAGCTGATTTCTTTATTTGATGAGACCGTGCAGTAGTGCTCATTACCTGCACCAGAATTGTGACCATGTGTACTAGGCAACAGCTCCTCCTGGGGTAACGTTATTCCATAGGTCACCTGTTTCAATGTAACACTACATTCGCTAAAGTCTGCATGTTTACTTTCCCTGAGATGGATTTACATTTTCTTAACCTGGAAATGCTGTGGAGACAACGATATGACGGTGAGTTCTTTCCTTCACAGCAAGGGAAAGATAGATAGATAGATAGATAGATACCTTTATTATCCCAAGGGGGAAATTTAGTTGTCCAGTAGTAGCACAGCAGTATACAGTTATTTACAAAGTTACAGAGACGTAAGAAAGATAGATAAGAGGGAAAAAAACAAAACAAAGACAAGAGCAGTACAGTACCAATAAGGAGAAGGTGCATCAATAGAGGGGGGCGAATAATATATAAGTATATATACATAAAGTGTCTTGCAAAAGAGACCATAGCAGTCAATGCTAGTTAGTGCAAACAAGTATCTCACTGTCATTGTTAAACAAAGCAAAAATACTCAGAAACTACCAACACTAACAACCTAATAGTGCAGTGTCAAAAATCAGTGCGAAAAAACGAAGAAACTAGGAAGCGTGTCACCGCAAGGCGCACCTGAGCACTCTTCCTGGAAGGTCCTTAGAGTTCAAAGTCAATACAGCAATTGTTCCTTAGAGGTCAAAGTCAATACAGCAATGGTTCCGTAAGTCTAAGTTAGGAAGGGAGACCTTTTCAAGCGTCCGTTATGTGTCTCGTTGTACAGCTTAAGGGCAGCCGGTACAAAAGATTTTCCTAATCTCTCACATCTCCGTACTGGGTAGGTAAAGCGGTCGTTTCCTCTCTTACTCCAGTAACTGGTGATCTCTAGATGGAGGGGGTGGGAGGAGTTCTCCAAGATGGAATCTAGCTTCTTCGCAGTGCGCACCCTGGTTACTCCCTCCACCCCCTGCAGAAAGGACCCAACGACAGAGCCAGCTTTCTTCACCAGTCTGTTTAGGTTAAACGTCTCACCTGCTCTGTTGTTGCCACCCCAGCATGTTATGCCAAAAAAGAGGACACTTGCCATGACAGACTGATAGAACATCTGTAGCATCCTATTGCACACCCCAAACGATCTCAGTCTTCTCAGGAGGAACAGCCTGCTTTTCCCCTTGCTGTGAATCGCCTGCGCGTTGTCCGACCAGTCCAGTGAACTATTCAGGTGTACTCCGAGGAATTTGTAGTTATCCACGAGCTCAACCACCTCACCGTTAATGGTGCTTGGCACCGGGGGGGCTCTCTTGGAGGTGCGTAAGTCCACCACCATCTCCTTAGTCTTGCTTGCGTTGAGCTTGAGATGGTTGTCCTCGCTCCACTGCACAAAGTCCCTAACCACACCATCGTGCTCAGCCGTGTTGTCACCCGAGATCTTGCTGATCACTACGGTATCATCTGAGAACTTCTGCAGATGACAGGTCTTGGAGTTGAAGCGGAAGTCCGATGTATAGAGAGTGAACAGGAAGGGTGAGAGCACAGTTCCTTGAGGGGCCCCCGTGTTGCTCACCAGCACATCGGACCGACAGCCCTGCAGTCTCACAGACTGTGGTCTTTCTGAAAGGTAGTCTGTGATCCATGCCACAAAGCCCTTGTCCACCCCCATCAGCGTAAGCTTCTCCGCAAGCAGAGACGGTTGGATAGTGTTGAAAGCACTGGAGAAGTCAAAAAACATAATTCTGACTGTGCTGCCCAGATCTTCCAGATGGGTGAGAGACTTATGGAGCATGTAGGTGATGGCGTCATCAACCCCAATATCAGCCTGGTAGGCAAACTGAAGGGGGTCCAGGTGATCACTGACCGCCGGTCTCAGTAGGTTCAGAACCAGCCGTTCAAAGACCTTCATGACCTGTGATGTCAGGGCGACTGGTCTGTAATCATTGAGGACCGAGGGACGGGTCTTCTTAGGCACTGGGACAATGCAGGAGGACTTCCACAGCTGTGGTATCTTCCCCGTCCTCAGGGAGAGGTTGAAGAGATGCGTGAGGGGGACAGCAAGCTGCTCCGCGCAAGCCTTCAGCACCTTAGAGTTGATGTTATCAGGTCCCGCTGCTTTCCTGCAGAAATTAGCAGAAAGATATCTTCTCTGCAATAGTTTGTTTGTTCCTCACAGACTCAGTGGGTGAAGCTCTCATCCTAACAGCGTCACAATCACAGTGTGTGATGAGAGGGCAGGGTGAGAGAGAGTTCTAGAAGTCCAGTAACTGAGAGCTTTTACTTCAAGAGTAGAACGACATGTGGATGAGAGTTATATTTCTTAGTACAACGGTGCATGGCCAGACTTTTTTTTAAATCTTAGAATCTTGAAATATACCTGTTAGGATATAAATTATGATACATAATTTGATGGTTTGTGTATGAGGTCATATGACCATATAAGGATATATTATGAACTGAACTTACAGTATAGAGACCACATTTTGGTCGGATACTGTAGGTTCAGGCTAATAGATTACAGGTCATAGTAACTTTGTTGCCCTGACTATGAAATCAGGCTTGTTTTGGTTTATACTGTAATATGTCACTAGTGGAAAATGACCACTCACTGTCTTAACTTCCTGTTATGATCTGGGAACGAATCAATGAGTCCCACGATTCTTACTGTCATAAACTGTACTCTTTATATACTGAATGTTCTTCCATCTTGGGAGAGAGAGAATTATCAAGCTGCCGCTAGGATGGTATGCTCACTGTTTGTCTCCTCTGTCTGACTCCTCTCAAATACAGCAATCTAAGATATACTGTCCTTTGGCTCTTTGTCTTATTTTAGTTATGGATTTATAGATCCATACCTATTTAACTTTAATAATTTATTTAATAATAATACCCTTTAAGGATTAAGAAAAAACTGGTGGCGAAAAAGAAATCCACCCTATGTGTGTGGACATAGCTTGGCATAGTTTTCTTTTTCTTTCTTTCTTTCTTTCTTTTTACCAGATTGTAAACCACAAACTAGAAGTTTTTAATGTGTTAAATTCTTAATGCATTCCCTCCTCATTTTGTTGAGTTGGTGGCGACACAAGCTCAAAAGGTGTCGCGCTGCGACGCGTTTTGAGCTTGTAGATCTGCAATTTTTGCTTTTTTTGAATTGGAATCCTGAATTGTTTTCTGTTCTTTTTTAGTTGGAATCCTGAAATGTAACATTTTGATTTAATGTCAAATTAAATTTCCTCCTCCAACACAGTCAACGGTGCTGCACCAAACGCAGCAGCAGCAGTGAGTCTCGCAAACTGTGCAGATATATAAACCCAAAACGTGTTAATCTGGCTTGCATTGTGAGCTTGCAGATCTGTTATTTTTGGTGCGCGACGCCGCCAGGCTTCAACATGCAATACAAATCAGACTCTCTGCCTTCAGTGAGTCTCGGCCGCCGCGACTGTAAACACTTTAGTAATATAACCAGTAAGACTCCCTAATCGGGAGATAAGCGACCGTTGGTCGCTTATCTCCACAAACAATATGTCAAAATCGTCTAGGAAGGATGGTGTGAGTCATGCTGGCAGTATGACATCACACCGTACACAAATGACCCTTATATAAGACCGGCATTATCTACCGACAGATTAGTAACAAGATGTCAAAATCGTTGAAGGTTGAATCTCCAGATATGGAGATAACCAATACATCCCTCCATATATGGAGATAACCGACGAGTCTCACTAAGTCTGACCTCACAAGCCCCATATTTGGACACGAACAACATATAACTCCATATATAGAGATATATATGATACTACTGATTGCGACTTTTATGCCCAATTGCCCATATATGGAGATATCATCAGCCATGCCCTTTTATGCCCATATATGGAGATATCATCTGTCTGTCACTTCTATGTCCAAATATGGAGTTCTGTGTCAGCCATTCCCACATATTTCAAATTTGTGACATACTACAAGGGGACACATACTCATATTTGTTGATTATTTTGGTTTCTATGGTTACCAGATAAAGATATTTCACTTTGCACAATTTGTTGATTTTTAGTTGCTATGGTTACTTGATAAAGGCCTTTCACTCGTTTGTTGATATTTTGCCACACATGATCTCCAAATTTGGGCATGGTGCACTGTCACAGTGACATCATAGCTAGTGACATCACCAGCAGCGAAGCTAGCAGTGTGATTGCGGAGATATGAGCAGGGCAAAGGTGTGACGTGTGACGTGTGACCGACCGACCGACCGACGGACGGACGGCCGGTGGAGGTTTTCATAGTAAACTGCTCCCTTACGGTCGCAATAATTCACACAGCAGCAAGGGACACTACATTAATGTAAACCCTTTAGTAATGTAATAATTCACACAGCAGCAAGGGACACTTCATTAACCATAAAGCAGAAGGTATTAATAATATCTTACCAGACGAGCTGATCGTCTCTATAAGGTAAGGGTCAATGTGATGCTTATGTTGATGTTGATGCAATACAAGCCTCCTTAAGTCCTTGTCAAAATATTGTTTCAGCTTTGAATGTACTTTTCTTGGATTTATAACTTATTACAAACTTGTGAAACTGCATGAGGACTTTTTAATTAACATCACGCAGATTAAATCTTTAATCGCAGCTGCTTCACCACGGAGCTGCTAGCCTACGCTCTGACTCAGAGGCTGAAATCCAAAGGTTATGTTTGTGACGTCATCCCAACAAGTTACAACCAGTCTGCTAGTAGGCTCTACTTCCGTATGTGTCACCCATTATCCTTGATCCATTGCTCTGGCTTCAGTGCTGCGGTGCAGACAGACTGACAGGGATATGCGCCTGTGAATCATATCATGTATGATTAATTAAACATTAAGGAATAATGATAATATGATGTAAATCATATCATGTATGATTAATTAAACATTAATGAATAATGATAATATGATGTAAATCATTTCATGTATGATTAATTAAACATTAATGAATAATGATAATATGATGTAAATCATATGGTTCATTTTAGGAGAGGTTTTAGTTGCAAACAGGAAGTGAAAGAACCCTTAATGTTGAAAACAGGAAGTCATGACAGGATGTTGAGCTAAACCACACACAAGTAACTGTTCATTATTTACTTAAGTACTGTACTCAAGTAAAATGTTGAGGTATTTGTACTTAACTGGAGTATTTCCAATTTCCAATACTTTTACTTCTACTCCGCTACATCTCGGATGCAAATATTGTACTTTTACTCCACTACATTTATTTGAAAACTTTAGTTTCTATGCTACTTTTCATATAAATTATTATTAAACATACATTTTTTATAGGCTATTTGAAAATAGCCGATCTACAAGCTCACAACGCATTGCACCACAACAGGTTGTGAGCTTTTAGATCTGCTATTTTCAAACATTTTGTACTTTTACTTTTGGTAGGCCTACTTTAGTTACATTTTGATGGCAACACTTTCATACTCGTCATACATTTTAAATTCCGGACTTTTACTCAAGTAAAATATGTGAGTACTTTTTTTCCACCACTGCGCTCGCTCGCTCGCACAAACACACACACACACACACACACACACACACACACACACACACACACACACAAACCACAACCACAGGGGATCAGAAACTGCTGTGTGTGTGTGTGTGTGTGTGTGTGTGTGTGTGTGTGTGTGTGTGTGTGTGTGTGTGTGTGTGTGTGTGTGTGTGTGTGTGTGTGTGTGTGTGTGGTCACGTGCACTAACAGATCAGTTGATAGTTCAGGTTGGGATCCGGTCTGGGTCTCCAACCGGAGAGGGAAACGCTGCGTGTGTGTAATGTGTGCTGCAGACCAGCGGATGTGGAAGGCGGGCTCTAAAAGCGGATCTCACTGCTCAGGATGGAAGGAGAAAAAGTGTGAAATAGAAAGTAAAGTGAGTTTTATTTCCAGTGAAGCAACAAGGTTTAATCGTTACTCTTCACAGAGCAGCAGGAAGAGACAAGATGGCGTCTCGCTCGCTCTCACGGTTCTACTTCAACGCCACTCTGTGGACTCTGAAGTCCTGGATGGTGATTTATCTCTACATGTCATGGAGCGACTGTTACTCTGCTTCTGTTACAGGTTGGTTTGATTCATTAAACTGTTATTAATGATCTCTACATGTCATGGAGCGACTGTTACTCTGCTTCTGTTACAGGTTGGTAAAGTTTAAAAAAAGTTGTGAGCGTTTAAAAAAATAAACTGTCGGGCAAACACCGTTATAAACCCCCGTCCAATATTGTTCAGGAAATGGAAATGTATAAATATATTTCAGTCCTCGTCCCAAATAATGGATTCAAAGTAGTAATTATTTTGTCTCAACATTTTGCTGTGTTTGTGTGAAACTGTAGTATGATAACTTATAGGATATAATAATGTATATGTGTTCATTGAGGAAGAAGTTGAAATATCAAGATCAGGGACGGACTGAGACTAAAATTCAGCCCTGACATCTTGGCCAGACCAGCCCAGCAGATACTCTACCGACTCGTCAGGTCAAGGGTGGCACATATAAATACACAAGCTTTTAATACCACAACTTTTACCGACAACATAAATGATAACTACACAACTACACAATCCATGAATTGTATAAGTTAGCGTACAGTTCTCACCACCAACAAGCGGAGTATGAACATGATTAGTGCCAAAATGTGTCAGAACTTTGGCTAATTTTGATTGATATTTTTTACCAATATTTTTACAGATTTTTTTTTTTTTTTTTTTTTTTTGGCCACCAGCTCCCCGGCCCCCGAGCCTACCGGCCCACCGGGCAATTGCCCTGTATGCCAGAAGGCCAGCCCCTCCCTGATCAAGATGAACACTAGTTAAACACGAGCTAGGCTAATAACAAGCGAATCACTAGTTAATCATTTCTTGACCGTTTCTTTTATGAAATGGAATAATAACTTATCTGATTAAGAAAAAGAAAGAAAAGGTCAAATCTGTTGTTCTGTTCCTCATATTATCCGTCACACACCCAGAAAATGGTGTCAAATAGAAACAGTACAGTCAAAACCACAAAGAGTTTGTGGGAGTGGTGTGTTGTGGGGTCGTGGTGTGGGGGGGGGATGCTACCAGATGACACTGCACCAGTGTTGTTTTTGACAGCACATTTTCATTTAGTTTAGTCATAGTCTTTTGAATAAAATGTCATTTAGTTTTAGTCATAATTTAGTCACCTGAAAAGTTTTAATTTTATTCTAATTTTAGTCGTCTAAATAGCATAAGATTTTAGTTGACCATATCTACTGTTCATTTAGTCAACTAAAATGTATTTTTGCAGGCCCATCGTAATGACTGATTTTACACTTGGTTGCGTGCTGAAAATAGCCGATCTACAAGCTCACAACGCGTCGCAACACTCGAGAACAACCAAATTACTTACCAAATTACCAAATTAGTCCCTCCCTAAAGTTTTAGTCTAGTTTTTATTTTGTTGATGAAATTGTCAATATATTTAGTCTTAGTTTTAGTCATCACAGCTTTGTTTTTATTTCATTTTTATTTATTTTTCGTCAGTGAAAAAAATGCAGTCGACAAACATATTTGTCATAGTTTTAGTCAACGAAATCAACACTGCACCGCACTAGATCTGGTGTCGTTTTGATTGATTAAATACTTTACTGTCAGTTTAATCCTAACCCATAGAACAAGGTACAGTTTCATGACAGTAGGCCTAAAGTTCACTGGTACAAGGCCAACTAAAAAGCAAAGGAGATCCAATAAAAGAAAAGCCTTTCGGCTTATTTACATTTATAACATTGAATGACAGACAGAACACAGCACTATGCAGAGGATATCAATAGCAAAAAGAGGACAGTCGTAAAACAGAAAAGAAATAAGAAAATAAATGACAGTAGAAAGGAGGAGGTAAGTGTAGGCTGTGTCAAGTTTGTTGTAGCAGTCGTCTGTAAGTGACTTTTCATAACGTCTTTAAAGGAAGTTGGGGATTTACACTCCTTTAAGGCAATGCTTCTCAACCTGTGGGTCGGGACCTCCGGGGTCCCCAAATTAGTTGAGGGGGTCCCCAGATGTTAAGCTAAATATTAGAATTGTGTTCTCACTCAACAGTAAACAGACCAACATACAGTATGACTTATACTGTATGTTGGTCTGTTTATTGTAAGTGAATACAGGGTATCTGCACATTTCTAAAGTGACATGTATAAGGATTTTGAAAAACCTTTTTGGTACCTCTGGTCAAACATTGGTCAAATTGTCAACTATTAGAGGCAGAAAGTGTGAAAATAGACGATCTACGGCCTGAAAAGGTTGAGAACCACTGCTTTAAAGGTGTGTAAATGTGTGCAAAGTCAGATCTGTTGTACTGTAAGACACATACTGACTGACTGACTGACTGACTGACTGACTGACTGACTGACTGACTGACTGACTGACTGGTTTAATGTTGTACTGTAAGACACATGACTGATTGGCTGACTGGTTTAAAGAGAAGGTGCCATAGTTTTGTACTTTTTCTGTTTTGTATGTGTCTATGGAGTTAACATTACTCCACTACACAGTGCGGTGTGGCGCGGCGAATCGCGGCTATCTAGGAAGCAAGAAAGACACCACAGTTTGATTTGATCACATTCACTAGTGAATTATGAAGCGATTTCTAAAATTAAAATGTCTCCATGTTGCTTGGGAAGTCCACAAGCTTCCATGTCGGTATTATGTCCCTGTAAATATTTAAATGTTCGCTAATTTAAAATGATGTACAGTACTACAAGGATGTATTGAAGACAACAATACGATGAGATTGTTGTTTTCAGCTGTGAAACGCTGTCTGCAGCTTGCAGTTGCAAGCCTGTAGTGCTTCCCTCACAGGAGGGGGACCCCCATTCATGTCAATGGCATGTTTGCAAAATTTGCAAAAAAGTTTAAAGTAGTGGTGCAACAGGATTAACAGTAATCCAGGTTTACAGTGAAAATTCAAACCAAGATTAAAAGGTTGGTTTAAAACTAAACCTGATTAATGAAAACTATGGTTAAGGTTTGGTGCAAGCTGATTAAAAGATAAACCTTGATTTAAACCAGTTTATAGGAGTAGTTCACCCCCAAAATGACTTTTTTTCTATTAATTACACCATGGAGACTTGAGTTCAATAATACTTTTTTGTATTTTTCTCAGAAATATATATATATATATATATATATATATATATATATATATATATATATATATATATATATATAATAGTGAATTTACCCACATTGATTCCGGATGGGGACCCAAATTCATTCAGGTCCCCATCCGGAATCAATGGGGGTAAATTTATTGTAATCAAATTATTGTCTTAGGAATGCGACTAAAACCAAAAAATATTATTGAACTCAAGTCTCCATGGCATGAGTAATTAATAGAAAAAAAGTCATTTTGGGGGAGAACTACTCCTTTAAGGCTTAAACCGTGAGTGTACAAATGGAACCAAATGGACCCTTACGGCTCTGTAACTCTGAGAGTGTACAAATGGAACCAAATGGACCCTTACGGCTCTGTGACTCTGAGAGTGTACAAATGGAACCAAATGGACCCTTACGGCTCTGTGACTCTGAGAGTGTACAAATGGAACCAAATGGACCCTTACGGCTCTGTGACTCTGAGAGTGTACAAATGGAACCAAATGGACCCTTACGGCTCTGTGACTCTGAGAGTGTACAAATGGAACCAAATGGACCCTTACGGCTCTGTGACTCTGAGAGTGTACAAATGGAACCAAATGGACCCTTACGGCTCTGTGACTCTGAGAGTGTACAAATGGAACCAAATGGACCCTTACGGCTCTGTGACTCTGAGAGTGTACAAATGGAACCAAATGGACCCTTACGGCTCTGTGACTCTGAGAGTGTACAAATGGAACCAAATGGACCCTTACGGCTCTGTGACTCTGAGAGTGTACACATGGAACCAAATGGACCCTTACGGCTCTGTGACTCTGAGAGTGTACACATGGAACCAAATGGACCCTTACAGCTCTGTGACTCTGAGAGTGTACACATGGAACCAAATGGACCCTTACAGCTCTGTAACTCTGAGAGTGTACAAATGGAACCAAACGGACCTTTACAGCTCTGTAACTCTGAGAGTGTACAAATGGAACCAAACGGACCCTTACAGCTCTGTAACTCTGAGAGTGTACACATGGAACCAAATGGACCCTTACAGCTCTGTAACTCTGAGAGTGTACAAATGGAACCAAATGGACCTTTACAGCTCTGTAACTCTGAGAGTGTACAAATGGAACCAAACGGACCCTTACAGCTCTGTAACTCTGAGAGTACGGAAACAGCCCTAGTCAAAAAATCCTTTAGGATTCCGATAGAAAAATCCTTTAGAAAATCCTATAGGATATCTTCTTATAGTATTATAAAATCCTTTAGAAAATCCCATTACGAATCCTATACAGTTTTGGAACAGATCCTATTGGATATTTTCTTATAGGATAATAATCCTTTAGAAAATCCCATTAAGAATCCTTTACAGTTTTGGAACAGATCCTATTGGATATTTTCTTATAGGATAGGTGCCTTGCCTGGCTGCCACCTACCAACAGGGGGTGGTGTTGTGCTGACTGATTTATCAGGCTATCAGTGTTAAGACATACAGTATTAGATTTGACATTATCATTGACATCTTGAGTGAGATTCGAACTTACGACCTCCCGTGCTTGAATCCTGCCCTGATCCTCTGCGCCACAGCTCCTGTTAGCAAGGATTGGTTTTTGGTCCTATTTGACATTTTATAGGATCCAATAGGATTTCCCCTACACAAATCCTATTGGATTTTTTCTTATAGGATTATTATCCTATAAGAAAATATCCAATAGGATCTGTTCCAAAACTGTAAAGGATTCTTATAGGATTCTTAATGGGATTTTCTAAAGGATTTTTCTATCCTATTGGATTTTTTTCTTATAGGATTATTATCCTATAAGAAAATATCCAATAGGATCTGTTCCAAAACTGTAAAGGATTCTTATAGGATTCTTAATGGGATTTTCTAAAGGATTTTTCTATCAGAAATCCTACAGTTCCAATAAAATCGTATTGGAACTTTGAAAAATCCTATTGGATTTCCAAAGTTAGATATAACCCAATAGGATCCTATTGGAACTTTACAAAATCCAATTGGATTTTGCAAAGTTCCAATAGGATCCTATTGGACTTTACAGAGTTAGATATAACCCAATAGGATCCTATTGGAACTTTGCAAAATCCAATAGGATTTTGCAAAGTTCCAATAGGATCCTATTGGACATTCCAAAGTTAGATATAACCCAATAGGATCCTATTGGAAATTTGCAAAATCCTATTGGATTTTCTAAAGTACCGATAGAATCCTATAGGACTGTATTGGAAATTTGTGAAAAACCAATAAGATCCTATAGGATTTTCAAAATCCTATAGGATTATATTGGAAATTTCGAAGATCCTATAGGATTTTTTGACTAGGGAGAGCGTGTGTGTAATGTGTGCTGCAGACCAGCGGATGTAGAAGGCGGGCTCTAAAAGCGGATCTCACTGCTCAGGATGGAATGAGAACCTCCGCTGTGTGGAAAGCCTTGGTTTAGTGAGGCTACAGCGACATCTGCTGGAACACATTGTAACAGTTAGTGAGGTCTCTATACACTCTGTCAGGAACTGTGCTCAGATCATAGAGCAGGAATTCCTCTGTCCTGCAAGGACTCGACTTTAGGATGGGAAACCTCTCAGAACCACAACTTCTCTTAAAATACACTTTTTGAGCAGAAAATAAAATGTGTTCACCAGACGGAAATTATTGTGTTTACTCCACAGCGCCCTCTACAGATATGGTCAATGGTAATGTATATTGACAAGATCTGTAGAGGGCGCTGTTGCGTAAACAAAATAATTTCTGTCTGGTGGACATGTTTTATTTTCTGCTCAAAAAGTGTATTTTAAGAGAAGGTGTGGTTTTTGAGAGGTTTCCCACCCTGCAGAATAGACTTTAATCAACACAGAACAGTGTTTGTTCAGATGAGTAATGAAGTAGTTTAGTTTATTTTTTACTAAAGTCGAGTCCTTGCAGGACAGAGGAATTCTTGCTCTATGTCTATGATCTGAGGACAGCTCCTGTCAGAGTTCAGACAGACCTCACTAACACTCACGTTAGGTTGAAACCGAAAGTAATTTGAGTTTTATTCCAGTGAAACAAAGTTTAATCCCAACTCTTCACGGAGCAGCAGAAGAGACAACATGGCGGGTCGCTCTGTCTCTCGTTGTTTCTTCAACGTCACTCTGTGGATTCTGAAGTCATGGATGGTGATTTATCTCTACTAGGCCTTACCCGTTCAAAGATATGAGCTCCAAAATGATGTGCAGTGTGTGGGTTATGGGATGTGCACTGTCTGTGCATACAGTATATGAGGGATGGAAAGTAACTTTAACTGGTGCTTGCATGATAATATGTAGGAGCATCAATGTAAGAAATACCCCCCCCCCCCCCCCCCCAGCCCGCCCGCCTGCATACACACCCGCCTGCCTGCACACACACACACACACACACACACACACACACACACACACACACACACACACACACACACACACACACACACACACACACACAGAGCTGGTTAAACATGTTGCCTCATGCTAGATGCAGAATAGATGTGCCTCATGCTAGATGCAGAATAGATAGTAGATACACCATAAAAATGCTAATATACAGTATATGATTTGTGAAAGTGACAAACGGGCTTCACAGTTATGTCAGGTGTGTTCATATGCTAATGGTGATGCGATTTCAGATCAATTGCTCCAGCCACTGAGGAGAAACGCTGTTTCAGACAGACAGACAGACAGACAGACAGACAGACAGACAGACAGACAGACAGACAGACAGACAGACAGACAGACAGACAGACAGACAGACAGACAGACAGACACTCACTCACTCACTCACTCACTCACTCAGACATTCGCAAAATTATAGTATAGATATGTCATGGAGCGACTGTTACACTGCTTCTGTTACAGGTTGGTTTCATTCATTAAACTGTTATTAATGATCTCTACATGTCATGGAGCAACTGTTACACTGCTTCTCTGTAGCTACTCTTCTCATTGGATCGGAGCCAAAACATCTCGGCTTCGGTAAACTGACGGTCCTTGGGACGCTGCTGTTGACTAAGAACAAACCCCAGATAGGCAGAATGGACAGGCGGTCCATCATTTACTTTATCCTGCTTCTTTCTGGTGATATTGAGGTTAATCCAGGTCCCGTAGTCACTCGGCAAGCCGCCCGTCTCACGAGGGAACTACAGCTGCTTTCCGAGACAAAGAACCCCAGCGGAGGAAACATCGACACGGGTTCTACTGGTGACGAGTGCTATGGATGCCCACCCGGCTCTCTACAGCAAAGCTCCAACATCGAGGCTACTCGTGACCAGCTCGCGGCCGTGGTGTTCGAGCCGCCGCCCGATAAAAACAGCGCCGACGTTGACCTGGATGTCCCCCTGCCGCCCCCCCCCCGTCACCGAGGATGCTGGTGCCCAGTTCGCAGCCGCTAGATCGCCGGAGATGACCGTCGAGCCGGATGCCCCCCCGCTGGTCCCGCCACCCCCCAGGGATCGAGATCAGTCGTGGCTGGCGGCATATCTTGGCTTTGAAGCTGTCGGCGCCGCCACACCAACACCCCGTGCGGTCGAAAAGGCATGGATCTCCTCCTGTTTGAGCTCCCACTCAACAAAGGAACCTGGCCTCCCCCCCACCCCCACCGCTCCCCCACTTCAGTCTCAACTACAACCGGACTATGATGACCACCTCCCCCCCACGACAAACTTTCCTGTCTCGGTCGAAGACAAAGAGCCCCCCAGCTCCGACGTTGGCTCGATCACTACAGAGAACATGCACTCTGTTGTTTTTGCGAAACCAGGACTTCATCTAGTCCATTTAAACATCAATAGCTTGAATCCCAAAAAACTGGAGCTAATTAAGGGAATGTTTCATGGCGGTAAGGCAAAGATTTTATCCTTCTCTGAAACTAAACTTGATGACTCGTTTACAGATGCTAGCATTGAAATTGCCAACTACACTGTAATCAGGAATGATAGAAACAGGTGGGGAGGCGGAGTTTGCATGTATGTACATAATGATGTCAATTTTATCCCCCGTCCAGACTTACACCACAGTTCTCTTGAAACTGTATGGATTGAGGTAATCTTTGAACATGCAAAAAACATACTAGTATGCGCTGTCTATAGACCACCTGATCAGAATGATTTCTTTGAGCTGTTTGATGAGAGCTTAGCAAAGGTGGACGGTACTGAGTATCACATTTTGGGCGACTGGAATGTGGACATTTTGCGTAAAGACGCACCCATGTTCAAGTCCTTTGATGGGTTATGCAATCAATACAGGCTCACTCAGCTTGTCACAGTACCCACCAGGGTGACAGAGCACTCTCAAACCCTCATAGATCTCGTCGTAACCACTGACAAGTCCAAAGTCACCGCTAGCGGGGCTATTGTATGCGGTCTTAGTGATCATTATATGATCTACTCTACCCGAAAAATACACAAACCCAAGGCTAGTGGCCACAGAACTGTCGTTGCTAGAAGCCTGAAGAACTACTCCAGTGAGGCTTTTAATCTCAAACTAGCGGGTGTAGACTTTTCCCCAGAGCTGCAGTGTACAGATGTCGAAGAAGCATGGCGCGGTTTTAAAACCAAATTGACCAATGCTCTAGACGACGTGGCCCCCTTGAATACCACCAGGGTTAAAGCCCGCCAAGAGCCATGGTATAACTCAGATATTGCAGAATCAGCTAAACTCAGAGACAAAAAATACGATGAAAAACGAAAGTGCTGCAAAAAGCTCAGGAAAAAATTCAACCCTGGCCTCAAAATCCACGTTGAGCATCTTACTGCTCAATGCAAGAGACTTAGAAACCAGACAACCGCCCTAGTTAGATCCGCCAAAAAAAACTACATCGACGACAAAATCGATGAATACAAAAACAAACCACGAGACCTATGGAAGTTGCTTAACAACCAATTAGGCTTAAAATCAAAAACCATATGCCACAACATAAACATCAAAACGGACGCCGCTCTCATTTCTGACAAAGGTGAAGTGGCTACCCATCTTAACAAAACCTTTACCACCACAGCCCGTTCACTGGTCGAAAGACTGGTCGCCCCATCTGGGCGGTATGGTGAAGAATTTGTTAATACATTCTACAAAAAACTGGGCGTCAGTAAAGACAGCTTTAAACTTTCCACAGTGACAACTGATGAAGTGTTTAAAAAATTGAGCGCCCTACCTCAACACAAGGCCACTGGCCTTGATAAAATCCCAGCTAGATTTCTCAGAGATTCAGCCGCCACCATTGCTCCAATCATTACCCACATAATTAACCTTTCCATCGAACAGGGTCATGTCCCCCAGGACTTCAAACTAGCAAAAGTAACCCCCCTGCACAAAAAAGGTAGCAAACTAGACCCTGGAAACTACCGCCCCGTTTCCATTCTTAGCTCCATATCCAAAGTCATGGAGAAAATAGTCTACGAACAGATTGCAAGATATCTCGATGAGAATAATCTGATTTACGAGTTCCAATCTGGATTCAGAAAATCCCATTCCACTGACACATGCCTTCTCTATTTGACTGACCAAATCAAACGCGAAGCGGATCAGGGCAAATATAGTGGCATGGTCATGATGGACCTCCAGAAGGCATTTGACACCGTGGATCATGCTATTCTGATTGAGAAACTAAAAGCCATCGGTCTTGACAGCGCAGCAGTGAGCTGGATGCAATCTTACCTGGTGGGGAGGGAACAGGTGGTGGAGATTAACGGTACCCTGTCCCCCCCCCTCCCAGTAAGCTGTGGAGTTCCTCAAGGTAGCATACTGGGACCTCTGTTGTTCCTAATATACGTGAACGACATGGCATCTGCTTGCGACTGCAACCTGTTCCTGTTCGCGGATGACTCGGCTCTCCTAGTCTCGGGCAAGGACCACTTGCAGGTTGAAAAGACACTTAACTCTGAACTGAGTAAGATCTGCCCATGGCTTAACGACAACAAATTATCAATTCACCTGGGCAAAACCGAGTCCATCCTCTTTGGATCAAATCATAACCTCAAAAAGGTAGAGAACTTCACAATCAAAGTGGGTGACAAGGTCATAACACGAAAAAACGAAATCTCTTACTTAGGATGTATCCTTGAAGCTAATCTTTCCAGCGAAAAGATGACTTCAAAAGTAATACAAAAAATCAACCAACGAACTCGTTTCCTACAGAGGATCGCCCCAATGGTCAACTTCAACACACTGAAGACCATAGCTGGTGCAATAATCCAGCCCCTCTTTGACTATGGAGTCCACGTATGGTATCGTGACGCCCCACAAGCCCTAAAAACTAAACTCCAAACAGCACAAAATAAACTAATTAGGGTCCTGCTTAACCTTCCCAATCAGACTCACCTCACCGCTACTCACCAGTTAAGAGTGGGGTGGCTCAGAGTAGATGACAGAGTACAGCAACTTGCAATGGGACTGGTGTACAAGATACACTACACCACTATGATACCCAAGTACCTGTCAAAATACTTTATAAACGTTAAGGATGTCCATAATTACAACACCAGAGGCAGTGCCACAGATCACGTTCAACCCAGAGTCAACTCAAAGAAAGGGTCGAACTCGTTCTTCTGCTATACCACAAAAATGTGGAATGCCTTACTGAAGGCCATAAAGGAGTGTGGATCACTAGCATCCTTTAAAATTGCCCTAAAAAACCACTTACAGGCAGCAGCCGTTCACAACTGGTAAAAACCTAGCCCAACCCTACCCTCCCTGCCCCTTCCTTGTATATACTGTACATACTGATTGTTTAGACTTACTGTTACCTGCCCCTTCCTTGTATATATTGTATATACTGTACTTACTGATTGTATAGACCTACTGTTTTCTTTTTCTTTCTTTTTTCTTTACATGTCTACTGCATAGTACTGTGTTCTATTTGTCTGTCATTCAATGTTATATGAGATACTTAAATGGTTTCCTGTTGAAATAAGCTTAGTCTTTTCATGGATCTCCTTTTAGTAGACCTTGTACCAGTGAACTGTACCGTCATGAATCTGTACATTTTCCTATGCAAACTTCTAATAAAGCCTTCAATCAATCAATCAATCAATTCTGTTACAGGTTGGTAAAGTTAACTTTGAGCGTTTTAATCTCAGGCATAAATCGTCCAAAACCTGTGTCCCACCCAGACTGTTTAGAAAATGAAATGTATAATTATATTTTCGCCATTTTACAATGTTGTAATTAAAGTCTCAACATTTCACTACGTTTTCTGTGGAAGAACTGATGAAATTATAGTGTATAATTTATGCATTATTCATGGAGGAAAAGTTGAAATAACAAGATATGAGGTTTCTGCCAAACGTGCCGCTAGCCTACAGACAACACCTGGATACAAAAAATCCTTTGTCCCTCTGTTCCTCATACTGTATTACCTGTCACACACCCAGAAAATGGCGTCAGTAACATTACAGTGAAACCAACAAAGAGTTTGTGGGGGAGGTGGGGGTGTTGTGGTGTGGTTTGATGTGGGGGTGGTGTGGACGTGTGGTGGAATGTGTGAGTGGGGGTGGGGTGGTGGTGGGATGTATGGAGAAGCATCAGCTGCAGCCTCGCAGACGCTGCTTCCAGATGACACCTAGCCTCGCCAGGGCTGGATTAACACCTCAGAGGGCCCCTGGGAACTGAAGCACCAAGGGGCCCCCGTGTGGGCGCTAAATGTTTTGTAGGCATACATAGGCATGTAGGTCCAATATAACATCTGCCCCAGCAGTTGGCACAGCACGGCCCGGCGGAGTTTTAATCAGTTGACTTTCATGAAATATCGTACATTGTACTTTTCAGCAGCATTCTCACAGCATTTGTTTCAGGGGGTGGTGGACATCATTTATTTCATTTTTTTCTTCTTTTTTTTCCACCTTGGAGGGCCCTTGATGCCCAGGGGCCCCTGGGCACGTGCCCAAAGTGCCCATATGGTAGATCCAGGCCTGAGCCTGGCGTTGCCAGGCTTACTCGTCTGCGAAGAGAAAAGCCTGCTTACGACCATAGGCTGAAACGGCATCATGAAACGCTGTTACTTGTGCTACTTGTGCTAAACGGTGCTACTTCCTCCGGGAGAATTTCACCAGAAGACTACAGCGCATGACGTAACTTCCCTTAACCGCAGCTCTTCCGCTGTCTGCAGCTTCATGCTGTTTACATGGCCTGTTGCTGCCAGGGTGGATGATTGACACCTCACTAGATCTGGAGGCCACGCCCCTTGAACGTCTTGAGTGACAGCTCTGTGTCCCAACACGCCCCGCACAGCACACCGTCCTCAGTGTTTGCTATGAGAACAAACGTAACTCGTTTGAGAAAGCCTGGTATTAGTTTACAACGGGCAGTTTGATCCTGTCTAGGGCAGAAACCACAAGCAGAAGAGGCGTTGTTGCTTTGTTTTGGTTCCCCCCGTTTGTTTCCCCAGTCAAATTAAAATGTTCCAGTAGCCTAGTGCAGGGGTTCCCAAACGTCTCAGGTCACCCCATAAATATGTTTTTTTAATCCAAGGCACCCCTACATTATAATTTTCACTCGCAGCACCTTATATTTATAGCATATTGTCGTTGTCGGGTGGAAACCTTGTATGTCCAAAACCGTTTATTTTTTATTTATCATTTTAAAAATGATTTAAACTAGTGACAACAGCCAATCTACAAGCACACAACGCCTCCCACCGCGAGGCATTGTGTGCTTGTAGATCTGCTGTTTTCACCACTTTTGTGTGACGGCCTTGTATGATGAAGCAGGGCTTTGCTTTGAAAAAAATTGTTAATTTGAAACTTGGAGATACAAGGTTTCTGCCCAACAGTGCCGATTTACTTTGTTGGCCGCCCGGCCCCCAAAATGGAACGAAGGCCGACATTTTATTTTGAATTTTTTCCTATTGGCCGGCCTGGACTGGACAGGAATGAACCGGCCGTTCAGGAGTTGTCCCGCTTTTATCAATGGCCACCACGTCCCTGACGGTGATACTTCCACCGGGAGAATTTCACCAGAAGACTGCAACGCATGACGTAACTTCCGTTAACTGCAGCACTTCTGGTGTCTGCAGCTTCATGCCGTTTACATGACCTGTTGTTGCCAGGGTGGATGATTGACACCTCACTACATCTGGAGGCCACGCCCCTTAAACCTGAGCAGGCCCTGCAGGCTCGTCTTGAGTGACAGCTCTGTGTCCCAACACGCCCCGCACAGCACACTGTCCTCAGTGTTTACTATGAGAACAAACACACTTATAGACCGTTTTCCCCTGTAGTACCAGTAAGACTCCCTAATCGGGAGATAAGCGACCGTCAGGTCACATGTATACACAAAGAGGGCTGTAAGTGGCATTGGTTCCTGAGTGTAGGGGGACGTGTAGACATAGTGTGTACCGATTTGTGTGATTTTAGGGCAAAATCTGTAGGAGCAGTGTCCAAAAATGTGTTTTGCAAGAATCGGCCTCATGGTGGCGCTAGAAGAGGGCCATGTGAGAAATGAGGGGTGGGGTCTCCGCGTTGCCGTGGCGGACGAATAGGTACCGGCCCCGGCTCTCCCGGACGCTCCTAGCCCGAGTTATGGCATTTTATGTGAGCTGCAGTGGAGGGGGTCCTCCACTGGGGGCGCCACCACTTTTGCATCCGTTCTGGAGCACCAGGAGTCGGTGGTCCCCGGGAATTCCCCGTGAGCAGCCCCGTTGGGGTGGTCATTTTTGCACATTTGGTCATTTTTAACATCTGGGGGTCCCCCAGGGACCTGGGGGTCCCTGGAGCTCCGGGGGTCCTTGGAGGTTGTAGTTTGGCAGGTGAGGAGCGTGTGTGCAAAATTTGGCGTGGATCGGGGCAACGGTTGAGGAGATATGAGCAGGGCAATAGTGTGACGTGTGAGGTGTGACAGACAGACTGACGGAGGGACTGACTGACTGACTTACTTACAGTTTGTGCAGGTTTTGCAAGTTTACCTCTCTCCCACAGGGGAACTTCTGCTATACTGTATTTTTATTGTATTGCAAATAGCTATTTTGTGCATATCAAAGATATTTTTAATACTATTTAAAAACATTTGCTTCCCTGCTAGTATTCATTTTTCATGTTTATAACTTCAAACAGCAGTACTTGTGAACCCACTGTTGGATTCTAGGCTTCTGTAAAGCTACTGACTGAATATTATATTTTCTCTGATTTGAGGTATAGTGCAGTATTTTGGCTACAGAAACAGTAATTCTCAAGATGAGAAGATCATCTTGGGCTCAAATTGAAGCTTATGAATGTGGGGAGTTTTCTATATACAGGAGAGGCCATTATATTCACCAAAACCTGCTTGAAAATGATCATATTTGATGATAATTTGTCAAGCTGACAGCAGTTTTATTGTGTTTCTGGGGATGCTGAGGGTGATATCTTACCAGTAAGACTCCCTAATCGGGAGATAAGCGACCGTAGGTCACTTATCTCCACAAATAGGTCAAAAATGTGTTTTGCCAAAATCTTCCTGATCCATGTTGATGACATGAGTGTAGACATACTGTGTAGTGATTTTCGTGATTTTAGGGCAAAATCTGTAGGAGCAGTGTCCAAAAATGTGTTTTTAAAAATCGGCCTGGAGGTGGCGCTATATGGGAGAGATTCATGTTGATGGGATGAGTGTAGACATACTGTGTACCGATTTGTGTGATTTTAGGGCAAAATCTGTAGGAGCAGTGTCCAAAAATGTGTTTTGCAAGAATCGGCCTCATGGTGGCGCTAGAAGAGGGCCATGTGAGAAATGAGGGGTGGGGTCTCCGCGTTGCCGTGGCGGACGAATAGGTACCGGCCCCGGCTCTCCCGGACGCTCCTAGCCCGAGTTATGGCATTTTATGTGAGCTGCAGTGGAGGGGGTCCTCCACTGGGGGCGCCACCACTTTTGCATCCGTTCTGGAGCACCAGGAGTCGGTGGTCCCCGGGAATTCCCCGTGAGCAGCCCCGTTGGGGTGGTCATTTTTGCACATTTGGTCATTTTTAACATCTGGGGGTCCCCCAGGGACCTGGGGGTCCCTGGAGCTCCGGGGGTCCTTGGAGGTTGTAGTTTGGCAGGTGAGGAGCGTGTGTGCAAAATTTGGCGTGGATCGGGGCAACGGTTGAGGAGATATGAGCAGGGCAATAGTGTGACGTGTGAGGTGTGACAGACAGACTGACGGAGGGACTGACTGACTGACTTACTTACAGTTTGTGCAGGTTTTGCAAGTTTACCTCTCTCCCACAGGGGAACTTCTGCTATACTGTATTTTTATTGTATTGCAAATAGCTATTTTGTGCATATCAAAGATATTTTTAATACTATTTAAAAACATTTGCTTCCCTGCTAGTATTCATTTTTCATGTTTATAACTTCAAACAGCAGTACTTGTGAACCCACTGTTGGATTCTAGGCTTCTGTAAAGCTACTGACTGAATATTATATTTTCTCTGATTTGAGGTATAGTGCAGTATTTTGGCTACAGAAACAGTAATTCTCAAGATGAGAAGATCATCTTGGGCTCAAATTGAAGCTTATGAATGTGGGGAGTTTTCTATATACAGGAGAGGCCATTATATTCACCAAAACCTGCTTGAAAATGATCATATTTGATGATAATTTGTCAAGCTGACAGCAGTTTTATTGTGTTTCTGGGGATGCTGAGGGTGATATCTTACCAGTAAGACTCCCTAATCGGGAGATAAGCGACCGTAGGTCACTTATCTCCACAAATAGGTCAAAAATGTGTTTTGCCAAAATCTTCCTGATCCATGTTGATGACATGAGTGTAGACATACTGTGTAGTGATTTTCGTGATTTTAGGGCAAAATCTGTAGGAGCAGTGTCCAAAAATGTGTTTTTAAAAATCGGCCTGGAGGTGGCGCTATATGGGAGAGATTCATGTTGATGGGATGAGTGTAGACATACTGTGTACCGATTTGCGTGATTTTAGGGAAAAAATTGTAGGAGCAGTGTCCAAAAATGTGTTTTGCAAGAATCGGCCTCATGGTGGCGCTAGAAGAGGGCCATGTGAGAAATGAGGGGTGGGGTCTCCGCGCCGGCAAGGCGGACGAATAGGTACCGGCCCCGGCTGTCCCGGTCGCTCCTAGCCGGAGTTACGGCATTTTATGTGAGCTGCAGTGTAGGGGTCCTCCACTGGGGGCGCCGCCACTTTTGCATCCGTTCTGGAGCACCAGGAGTCGGTGGTCCCTGGGAATTCCCCGTGAGCAGCCCCGTTGGGGTGGTCATTTGGTCAGTTTAGCACATTTGGTCATTTTTTACATCTGGGGGTCCCCCAGGGACCTGGGGGTCCCTGGAGCTCCGGGGGTCCTTGGAGGTTGTAGTTTGGCAGCCAAGGAACCTGTGTGCAAAATTTGGCATGGATCGGGGCAACGGTTGCGGAGATATAAGCAGGGAAAAAGTGTGACGTGTGAGGTGTGACAGACAGACGGAGGGACGGACACTTTGTGGTGGTTTTGATAGTAAAGTGCGACCTACGGTCGCAATAATCCTATTTTGCCACTTACCCCTATGTGTCAGGATACTCTGTACCAAATTTCATATGTGTGTGACAATGTATGTAATTCTAATGAATTATCTTATACATTTACATAATTTCGCCAGAGACAGGTACCAAAAAATAGTTTTTTTGGCCCCTGCGACCAAACGGCCCCGAGTTGGGGGTGTTCAGTATGAACTTGTGATGGCCCAAGGTATATGCTAACAGGAAATAATAGTGAAAAAAAGTAAGCAGAGGACATTATGAGGGCTGGGCCTGCCTCCCGGACTATATAGCATCGGACACAGTTCGGGCCTAAAGACCTGGCCAGATCGGGTCCGGTCTCCCCGGTTCCATTTTAGGGTCGGATCCAATCACTCTCGGATCCATTTCGGGTTCGGGGCTAGAAAATCTGTATTTTTCTCTGGGCCATTCGGCTCGGTCCAAATTTCCTCGGCTCCATTTCGGCTCGGCTCCCATTTTATGGACCCGTGCTATCCTCTAGTGTGTGCACAGTTATTAGCTCGTAGACAGGGGTTTTTAGCTAATGAGGGAGCCCCGTTCTTGGTGGCATCACCACCAACAAGAGCGACGTGATATAAATAAAAGGTGCAAGTTGGCCCTCAAAAGATTGCCAACTTGCCCACAATTTACAATTTACCGTTTAGGCTTTTAATCCAGAGTGATTTACAATATGCAAGGTAATCAATCAATATGAATACATCGAATGCATAGAAATAGTAACCTAAGAAAGACATGTAGATAGACCACGCACCTATTCAGTAGAAAAACTTAAAATATCGAAATGACATGTATGGTCATCGAGGGTAGGCAAGTGCTATGGTCCGAGGTGGAGTCTGAAGAGGACCACAGTGGAAGCTAGGGAGTGAGTCTGTAGTTCTAATGGAAGCTAGGGAGTGAGTCTGTAGTTCTAATGGAAGCTAGGGAGTGAGTCTGTAGTTCTAATGGAAGCTAGGGAGTGAGTATGTAGTTCTAATGGAAGCTAGGGAGTGAGTCTGTAGTTCTAATGGAAGCTAGGGAGTGAGTCTGTAGTTCTAATGGAAGCTAGGGAGTGAGTCTGTAGTTCTAATGGAAGCTAGGGAGTGAGTCTGTAGTTCTAATGGAAGCTAGGGAGTGTGTCTGTAGTTCTAATGGAAGCTAGGGAGTGAGTCTGTAGTTCTAATGGAAGCTAGGGAGTGAGTCTGTAGTTCTAATGGAAGCTAGGGAGTGAGTCTGTAGTTCTAATGGAAGCTAGGGAGTGAATCTGTTGTTCTAATGGAAGCTAGGGAGTGAGTCTGTAGTTCTAATGGAAGCTAGGGAGTGAGTCTGTAGTTCTAATGGAAGCTAGGGAGTGAGTCTGTAGCTCTAATGGAAGCTAGGGAGTGAGTATGTAGTTCTAATGGAAGCTAGGGAGTGAGTCTGTAGCTCTAATGGAAGCTAGGGAGTGAGTATGTAGTTCTAATGGAAGCTAGGGAGTGAGTCTGTAGTTCTAATGGAAGCTAGGGAGTGAGTCTGTAGTTCTAAGTGCGACAGGGAGTTTATTCCACAGTTTGGGGGCCAGGAGGGAGAAGAGTCTAGGACGAGTGTCCTGGGGTTTTTAGCGAGGGTTCTGTCAGCATCCCTGTGTTGGTTGATCTGAGTGAACAGGTGGGGTTGTAGGGGTTGATCAGGTTTTGGAGGTATGGAGGAGCCGTACCTTTGGCTGCTTTGAAGGTCAGCATCAGTGTTTTGTATTCAGTGCGGGCCGCAACCGGGAGCCAGTGGAGGGAGCAGAGAAGGGGGAGACATGAGATTTTGGCTGGTTGAAGAGTAATAAAGTGCACATGCCGGAAGGGAGAGAGTTACAGTAGTCAAGTTTTGATATGACAGATGTTTTTATGAGGAGCTGGGCTGACTCCTGGGTGAGGAAGGGTCTGCATCTACAGATGTTATAGAGTGTGAACTTAAAGGACCGGGTGACTGATGCAATGTGTCCCTTGAATGATAGCTGGCTGTCCAGGACCACACCAAGGTTTTTCGCAGTTGGAACCAAAGTCCACAATGTGTTGTCTATAGAGATAGTGAGATCCTGCATGGGGCAGGACTTAGCTGTGAAGAAGGGAAGCTCCATCTTCTCTGGGTTCAGCTTGAGGTGGTGGGCTGACATCCACTGTGAGATGTCAGACAGACAGCCGCCAATGCGTTCTTCCACCTGGGTGGCAGAGGGGAGGGAGCATAAAAACAGTTGAGTGTCATCAGCATAGCAGTGATAGGTTAGCTCCAGCAAGGGATAGTGTACAGGGAGAAAAGGTGGGGTCCAAGTACAGATCCCTGGGGGCCTGTTAAGTAGGAGGAAAACCACTTGCTGTCCCAGTGATGCCTAGGTCAGCAAGCAGCTGGTGGTTCACTGTGTCAAATGCCGCTGATAGATCCAGAAGAATCAGGAATGCTGAGTGGGAGGCAGGCCTAGGCAGCATGGAGTGCACGTTCTGCTAACAACACAGAGTGCAGTCTAGTTATTACTTGTGCTAATAAAGTGTATTATTTTTATTATTATTATTTCTATGTCTTTCAGGGAGTGACATTCCAACTGATGAAGGATCAACAGGCGAAGGAACACCGGTTGATACTGTTGTCATGGTGACAGGAGCACTGGTGACAGTAGCACTGGGTTTAGTAGCACTAGCTTTATACTGGAACGATACAACTAGTAAGTGTTTAAATGGTTTATACTGGAACAATACAACTAGTAAGTGTTTAAATGGTTTATACTGGAACGATACAACTACAGTGTTTAAATGGTTTATACAACTTTAGTGTTTAAACGGCCGCTGACTTAAAAAAGGGGGTAAAACGGTTATTTTATTTGCTAATATTGTTATGATGTCATTGTGGGAATGCACAATAAGCCAATCAAATTGATTTACTGTACTTACTCTGCTAATGGTTATCCGTTGTTGTAGAGTGAGGGGCAGAGTTTAGCATGCATTTACAGTTTACAGTTAGCAGACACTCTTGATCCAGAGCGACTTACAATAAGCAAGGTAATACTTCAATACAATAAGCAGTAATACATCAATACAATAAGCAGTAATACATCAACACAATAAGCAGGGTAATACATCAATACAATAAGTTGGTACATCAACGTCAGTACATCAAATGCATATTAATACCAGTAAGACTCCCTAATCGGGAGATAAGCGACCGTTGGTCGCTTATCTCCACAATCTGTCGGTAGATAATGCCGGTCTTATATAAGGGTCATTTGTGTACGGTGTGATGTCATACTGATGTCAGCAGTATGATGTCATACTGATGTCAGCAGCTATGTCTCTATATATGGAGTTATATGTTGTTCGTGTCCAAATATGGGGCTTGTGAGGTCAGACTTAGTGAGATTCGTCGGTTTTCAAAATATATGGAGATAACATGGTAAAAAACATGGTTGCTAAGGTAAAAAAAACATGGTTGCTATGGTAAACAGTTGGTTGCTAGGGTAAAAAAATGGTTGCTATGGTAAACAGTTGGTTGCTAGGGTAAACAGTTGGTTGCTAGGGTAAAACCATGGTTGCTAAGGTGGTTGCTAACGTACACTAACAGACCAGCAACAACAGACTGTTGCCACAGCAACGTACACAAAGGTTTGTGTACACATGTGGTGTGATGTCATACTGATGCGGAGATATGAGCAGGGCAAAGGTGTGACGTGTGACGTGTGACCGACCGAACGACCGACTGACGGACGGCCGGTGGAGGTTTTGATACCAGTAAGACTCCCTAATCGGGAGATAAGCGACCGTTGGTCGCTTATCTCCACAAATAGGCCAAAAGTTTGTTTTACCAATTATCAAGACATACGGGCAGTTGACAGTTTGCCATGGTTACTCATTGAAGTTGAATCTCCATATATGGAGATAACCTACGCATCACACTAAGTCTGACCTCACCAGCCCATATTTGGGCATGAGCAACTTATGTCTCCATATATGGAGATATGATGACATCACACAGTCCTCAGCCGATGATGTGGCGTGATGTCATACAATACACAAACGAGCCCTACAGTATAAAGGGGCAATTCTTGCCAGGAAAGAAGCATTTCTTCGACTCAGACCTTATCGCCAGGGTTGGCTTATAGCAGCTGTCGGTAGGACCATATATGGATTCTGTTAGTGTGGATCTCCTAACAGGGCATCATCTGGGATACAATCCCTTTTATGCCCATATGGAGATCCCTAACATAATCCCTTTCATGCCCATATATGGAGATCCCTAACAGAATCCCTTTTATGCCCATATATGGAGATCCCTAACAGCATCCCTTTTATGCCCATATATGGAGATCACTAACAGCTAACAGAATCCCTTTTATGCCCATATATGGAGATCCCTAACAGAATCCCTTTTATGCCCATATATGGAGATCCCTAACAGAATCCCTTTTATGCCCATATATGGAGATCCCTAACAGAATCCCTTTTATGCCCATATATGGAGATCCCTAACAGAATCCCTTTTATGCCCAGTTGGTTGCTAGGGTAAACAGTTGGTTGCTAGGGTAAAACCATGGTTGCTAAGGTGGTTGCTAACGTACACTAACAGACCAGCAACAACAGACTGTTGCCACAGCAACGTACACAAAGGTTTGTGTACACATGTGGTGTGATGTCATACTGAAGATATATGACATCACACCGTACACAAACAAAGGTGTGACGTGTGAGGTGTGACGTGTGACCGACGGACGGACGGACGGACGGACGGCCGGTGGAGGTTTTGGTAGTAAACTGCTCCCTAACGGTCGCAATAACTAAGCTTGCAGCGTGGCACTCGGTGCCGTGCTGCAAGCTTGTAGATCTGCTATTTTTGAAAAGTCGTGAAAATGTGTGCAAATCTTTGAATATATGAATTTTTAAGCAAACCTTTCGCAGCACCACTGACATAGAAACAGGTTTTTCAAAGTCTTTTTCAAGATTTTTCAAAAATAGCAGATCTACAAGCTCGCAGCGCGACACTCGGTGCCATCCTGTGAGCTTGTATGTCCAAAAATAACAAACTTTCCAAAAAAAAAAGAAAAAAAAAGAAATAAAGAAAACTTCTCTATAAGTTAACATTAACTCTACTCAATACAATTGTATACATTCAATACGGTTTAACTACATCCATTTTGATGATGCCACAGACCATGCATGACATTGATGGAGGCCATTACCGACACACAGTACAACATACCAGTAAGACTCCCTAATCGGGAGATAAGCGACCGTTGGTCGCTTATCTCCTGTCACACTGCTGACATCAGTATGACATCACACCGTACACAAATGACCCTTATATAAGACCGGCATTATCTACCGACAGATTAGTAACAAGATGTCAAAATCATTGAAGGTTTACCCTACTAACCAACTGTTTACCATAGCAACCATGTTTTTTACCTTAGCAACCAACTGTTTACCCTAGCAACCAACTTTTTACCACAGCAACCATGTTTTTTTTTACCCTAGCAACCAACTGTTTACCCTAGCAACCAATTGTTTACCATAGCAACCATGTTTTCTTACCCTAGCAACCAACTGTTTACCCTAGCAACCAACTGTTTACCATAGCAACCATGTTTTTTACAGGGCCTGGGATTGATGACATCAGAAATCTCCATATATGGGCATGAAAGGGATTTTGTTTCTGGAAATATGTCTGTGGGGTGCCACATTTGGAATAAAACACTTACATCACACATCTGGATATCCATACAGCCCATCTAGTTTGCCTGTGTCCATTTATGCCCATATATCTGATGACATTGGGACAATGATCTCCATATATGGGCATAAAACTTATGTTAATTAGTAAAGCCTGGGGATCTCCATATATGGGCATGAGGGGTACCCTAAAAGGGCATCATCTGGGAATAGCAAATATAGTTATCCTAGAAAGTGAAAATCTTACATCAAAGGCCATAACTACCTACCTACCACCATACTGCATTCCTCATTAAACTACCTACCAGTAAGATGCCTAAGGGAGAAAAGCAAAGGGCGAGGTTGCACCATTTCTTGGTCTTCTGGCCAGTGATGTATATCGGACCATTTAACCATATATGGAGACATCTGGTACCCAAAGATATTCACAGATATGGGCTTAATATTGATGACATAAGGGATCTCCATATATGGGCGTAAAAGGGATTTGGTTCCCCTGGCATCACAGGGATCTCTATATATGGGCATAAAATGGATTTGGTTACCCTGGCAACACGGGGATCTCCATATCTCCATATATGGGCATAAAAGGGATTTGGTTTCCCTGGCATCACAGGGGTCTCCATATATGGGCATAAAAGGGATTTGGTTCCCCTGACATTACAATGATGTCAGTGGCTGGTTCTACAGAGGGGATCTCCATTTATGGGCATAAAAGGGAATGTATGTATGATGATGTCAGATATCATAGACGTCATAGGACTTTCACATAACGAATAACTGAGTAAGCATGTAAACCCGTAAAATCTATATTTGGGCTTGGCTGATTTATGACCTCATCATGATGACACGAGCAAACACAGCTGAATTGTATAAACTAGTCGGCGACCTGGCCAACTCGGAACAATGTAAATAGGGAATGAATGCCCCGCCCTTTAATGCAAACCCCATTATACCTGTTTTCATAGGACCCGTTTTGACCATCTGTCTGCCTGTGTCCATTTATGCCCATATATGGAGATATCTGTATCTGTCTGTCTGTCTGTCGGCGTCCATTTTATGTCCATATATGGAGATCACTGCAGTTATAGTTCTGGGTCCATTTTATGCCCATATATGGAGATATCTGTCTATCTGCGTCCATTTTATGCCCATATATGGAGTATCTGTCTGTGCCTCCAACTGTGTTGCAGACACAGTGCCGGTTCCCCCTTTAATGCAAACCTCATTATACCTGTTGTCATAGGACCCGTTTTGAACATCTGTTTTCTGCCCATATATGGAGATATCTGTATCTGTCTGTCTGCGTCCATTTTATGCCCATATATGGAGATCTTTGACCATCTGTTTGCCTCTGTCCATTTATGTCCATATATGGAGATATCTGTATCTGTCTGTCTGCAATCCATTTTATGCCCATATATGGGGGCATTCATTTTATGCCCATATATGGAGAACGCGCGTGCCGGTGGGACGAACGGTTCTCGAGATACGCGGATTACACACTCACAGAGATTTTTTGTTGACTCATGTGGCGTACGTGATGTCAGAACCTTTTATGAAGTGATGTCACAATGAGTCAGAGCTTACGCCGATTTCCTCCGGAACAGCCTGATGTCAACAATCAGCTCCGCATAAGGAGATTCCGAACGTTTTGCGCCGTTTCGGAAAAAACGCACGTCGGGTCGGGTCGAGGCCGGGCACTGCACTCCGCGCCGCGGCGGAGAACGTGCGTGCCGAATCTGAAGCCGGTGGGACGAACGGTTCTCGAGATACGCGGATTACATACACGCAGACAGACACGCAGAGACTTCTCGCATTTATAGATAGATGATCAGTGCAGAAACCAACAGAAGTATTTGACCAAGACTCTTCGATTTAAACATCAACAAAGGTGTGACGTTTGACGTGTGACCGACCGACCGACCGACGGACGGACGGCCGGTGGAGGTTTTGATACTAAACTGCTCCCTAACGGTCGCAACTAAACTGCGACCTACGGCCGCAACTAGTAAGACGCCTCAGGGCGACATGCTGGCCAGTGATGTATATCGCCACAGTTACCCATATACTGTATGGAGACCCCTGGCACCCATATATGGAGATCCATGTACTGTATATGGAGATATGCTGTGAGAGCCCAAACATGTTTAATCAGTTATTTGTTAGGTTAAAGTCCTATGATGTCTGTGACATCTGACATCATACCCTTTTATGCCCATACATGGATACATGTCTGTAGAACCAAACACACAGATATGGGCTGTCTTGGCCATCTGTCTTTCTTGGCCATATATGGATTCTGTTAGTGTGGTATGTGGCCGATGTGGCCTCCATACATGGGCATTTCCATATAAAGTCCTGTTAGATATGGGCTTAATATTGATGACATGACATCAGGGAACTGGCATAAAATGGATTCTGTTAGTGTGACAGAAGCCAGAGTGTGATGTCAGAGAGGCAAAACCCATTCTGTTAAGAGTGGTTCCCCTGACATCACAGTGACGTCAGAGCTAGAGCTGGGTCGGTATCGACATTTTGTTATTGCGGTTATCGTCTTAATGAAGTATGCCAGGTTGCCTAACCCTATAGTAACGTTCTCAGACACTGTACACTGTGTGTGAACAACACAGATGAGAGACGAGTAGATTGTGTACTGTGATTCTGTAAACTCACGTCTCAAATGGCATTGATTGAGTGGTGATATAAACATAGGTTTTATAGTCAACAATCCCATCGTCAGTCGTTATAAAACCTAGCCTCTAGCTCTAGTTTCATTTCAGGTTTAAGTCCTCACGCTTGTCCGTATGAATAAAAAAGAAACTGCCACAAGGTATGTATAAACATACTTGTGTGGTGTGGATCATGGATAAAGTTTAACACTGCTGCAGCAGGCTACGAGGCTACTGCTGCTCCAGTGTCCAGTGAGGATTTCTGTGTCTCTGTGTGCATGCGCATCCTCGCTTCTCCCACGTTTTTAAAATTGCTCGTTCTCAATAAAAAAATAAACTCTTTTGACCACGGTAAGGACCCTGACACCAATACAATAACCGTGCCCAGCCCTAGTCAGAGCATGATGTCAGAGTGACAAAGTCTGTAGTTCTAATGGAAGCTAGGGAATGAGTCTGTAGTTCTAATGGAAGCTAGGGAGTGAGTCTGTAGTTCTAATGGAAGCTAGGGAGTGAGTCTGTAGTTCTAATGGAAGCTAGGGAGTGAGTCTGTAGTTCTAATGGAAGCTATGGAGTGAGTCCATTACACCATTACAGAAAACAGTTTAGTACTCAAAGGGGTCATAGGCATCCTCCTGATTTCATTTTCTTTCTTACGTATCTGTGTTTTGGGCATCATTAGGACATCTAAAATACAGATTTAGATTACAGTTAGTTTATATCAGATATTTGATTTTGATCAATTTTATCAGACATATGGAGTGGTATATTTTGGGGGGACTTCCGTCTCCTATAACTCGGCCCATGAACCACTCACAGTCTTGGTTCACACATCCAGTAGTTCAAGAGGACCAGCCCCAGGTGTCAATACCAGTTTTGTAGCTGTAACTCATTCTAGGGGTGAGTTAAACAAGGCATCGCCATGACACTATTAGGCCATGGGACGGGTCCGTCTATTGTGCGTTTCATTGATCCCCACTCAAAAACAACATTATTTTTTCACAGTAGACATATAAATTCTTATGAGTACTGTGATTAATGTTTTCATATTGAATTCTTACGCACTAATGAGAAAGACCGATTTTATCAAATGCTATTTAAAACAGGCAAATATACAGGGCACCTAAGACATCTCCATGGCAACCAGGAAGAAAACATTACACGAAGCTGACATTTCTCGCCCAAAAAGACTAACATTAGCGTAATAAATTGCTTTTTCCTAACGAACTTGCAACAGGTATACCATAGACTACTAAAAGTTCATTCATAACCGTGTTGGACTACTTTTATATACCAGTTTATATTTTCGCTATTGCCTGTCGTTCACTGACACTGTAGTCTCTGGAACGCGGGCGTTTCATACTGCCATTAACATAAAATTTCTTCTTTCAATTCTAAAAGTAGTGATTAGGTTATGAAAGGAAGGTGATTAGGTGATGAAAACTAGCAAAACTATAGCAGGCATTCACTTTAATCAACGCGATACATCTCCCGTCCAATGTAATTGTGATGTGGATGTCAAAGAAACGTTAATCACGTCATATTTAATTATACTTTATCTGTTACAGATGATTGTCCAAATAAACCGTACGTTATTTAAACTGTGAGCCATTTATAGACAATATGCAGTGTTGCCCTGGGCATCGTTGTAGTCTGTTAGGTCTGCATTAACATATGAACTGAACGAGTATGCATGCATCAAGTTATCAATGATTTAACTCCATGATAGGGACTTAGGTGTGAAGTCAACCCTCGTAGGGTCTTCGGGTCAAGAAAAAGTATGTTAAAATATTATTTTTTCCATGAAACTTCTTCTGCTTGGCTTATTTACTGTAGTAAACATATGATATGAAAATGGTACATGTCATGCATTTGCAACACCCCCCTGTATCAACATATAACACCCAGGGTCTTCGGGTCACTTTGACCCGGCCATTGAAAGTGTATGGTAAATGGCTAATATTTAGACCATTTCTTTCTGAAAAAACATTGGACATATGGATTTTGGAGTCCATAATTTGCTCACCATTACAAACTACATTGATAACAATTCATTCAATATTATCTCCGCCAGGCCGGGATGGCCAAAAGCGAGGGATTATGTTTTCGTTGCTTCTGTCTGTGAACAGCTAATCTCAGTCACCGCTGGACCAGTCAGCGTGAAACTTTACATGTACTCCCCGGGAGGCCTAGGAAGATATTCAACCCCAAATCGTCCTGTTATAGCGCCACCATGAGGCAGGATTGAGCAAAACAAGTTTTGGGGGATATTTACAATACCGATTTTCTCGTCATTTGATCAATGTCATGACCTACAGTATGTGTCACATTTTCTATTCAGATTGGCCACGATTCCAAAGATGCTTACGATTTTTGCGGGAGTGGCACATTTTGCTACCAAATGGGAACTTCATCCCTATGCCACTTTACAAATTCCAAGTTCCACAGCATTCCGACGTGATTTGTAGCATTTATTTTATTTTATTTTATTTTGAGTAGCCAATTATAGTTTACCCTCTTTTTCTCCCCAAATCCAGTCCTTATGCCAATTGATTCCTCCCCTATGTTGTCACTGCTGTTCTATCCTACCGAATCACCTGAAAGTGAGGACCCCCCACCGAGAGGATGTAGGGCCTTCGCCCTTCGTCCTACTCCTCCCTCCCAAAACCAACTGCTGCCCAGCCTGGCTGTAGGAATACATGTAGTGACAATTATCACCCTCTCCGCCCAGCTTCCCTTCCCTCGAACAACAATTGTGTTTGCATAGATGCCCCACGATTGATTCAAATCCACAACCTCTGTGGTGGTGGCAGGGACACTGTGCCACCCGAGCACCTGTATTGTGCAAATCAGAGTGGGACAAGAAATATTTTACATATAGTTCTTGATCAAATGACAATAGGGATAATATGTACCAATTGGTGTGAGGTTTGGACAAAATCTATATGGTAATACCAACAAAATATTTTGCAAAGATCAGTCTCATGGTGGTGCTATAAAATGGGAAAGATTTCTAGTGGAGTTTCTTTCTAGGCCTCCTGGGCGTACCGGTATGTGTGCCAAGTTTGATGCTGAAGTGGTGCCTGAGATTAGCTGTTCACACAACGGCCTGATGGTGGCGCTATAAGAGGCCAATGTGAAGAATTTGGGGAGGAGGTTCTTCCTAGGCCTCCCGGGAGTGTGTGTGTGTAGTTTCACACTAATTGGTCCAACTTGCCTGAGATTAGCTTCCACAGACAGAGGAGTGAAAACATAATCCCTCACCATTGGCCATCCCGGCCTGGCGGGGATAATAAAAAATATTGATTGAATTGTTAGTAAAGTAGTTAGTAATGACAATCAAATTGTATTTAATATGATTTTTGGGGATTTCTAACTACTTTAGAATGGTTTAATATGAGCCGGGTCAAAGTGACCCGAAGGCCCTGGGTGTGACTAAAACACGAGGATCCTACGAGGGTTAAAATATCGTACCCTAAACAAATCACAAAAGCAACACAAAGTACCTTCATTGATGAGCTGCTTCTTCCTGTCATCTGATCAGTGTCCACACAGTGGATTAATTCGAGTTGCATTTTAATATCAAATGAAACTAACAGAGCAAAAAACTATGTGCTGAACCAATGCGAGTCTTTGAAAATTACAGTTAGTATCTTCACCAATAATGAGCACATTTCTAGAGACACGGTAACACATTCATTGTACTAAATGACAAGAAAGCATAGATTCAGTAGGATATGGTAAGTAACCAGTGAAATACCAAGTTACCTCAGTAATTTCTTCAAAGTTAAAGATATTACATAACAGCAGCAAACTGTGGCTGACCCAGCAACGACTTAACACACATATTTTCTGCATTTTGAGTGGATTTCACACCAGCATGAACTTAACACAGCATGTGTCAAAGAGCAGCACAGCTTTGCTAAGTTCTCAAAGCGCTCTTCGATGGATCATTCATTCATGTATATCCAATTAAGTTTGTATAATTTAATCTCGGGTGTTCTGTTCTGTTCTGTATTATTTAGGCTCTGTAGATTATTTAGAGCCAAAACTGTGAGCATAACCTTTTATACTCACTACATTCTAAATACTGTACTACCACGCCAGGACAAGTAGACAGAATGGCATCCGAGCCTGAATCTAACTGTACCAGCACATCAACTTGAAGATCGAGATAAAACAATTAACCATATAATAAACCCTTAATATTTGACTGTGCAGTAAATCATATAGCACTGAACAGGGTCATAGTATTATATAGGCTATGTAGATGGAGCACTGTGACAAGACAAACGTAATCTAAACACTTCAAACACATTAACAGCTAGCTGTCTTAAGGCCGTATCAGAGTGTACGGTGGAGAGCTATCCACCGGTGGAGAGCTTTCCACCGCAAGTCAGAAAATAAGTGCAGGACATCATAGTCACGGGGCCCACGGTGAAGTCCTCCCCCGCCTCCCTCTGGTTCAGACGCAAACTCCGTTCAGGTCGACCAATCAGTGAACGGGGTGTAGAGCCTGTCTGTCTGATAGTAAAAACAGAGAGATGTGTTGGGACTCGCGGTGTAAAGCTCTCCACCGCGAGGAATGACGTAACGTTGTAGTTTCATGACTCAAAAAGACTCGAAAAGACTACACCGCGGTGTAAAGCCTTCCACCGCCCAGGCGACTATGATGTCGGCTTTAAGGTTAGATCTTTTCAAGAGAAAATGAACAAATCACAAACCGTTGCTAACACCAACTTTGGCAACGTGACTGCAGAGATATGAACATAAATTAATGATACGCGATGAGACAATGTGTAGCATTGCAATGATCGTGAGCCATTATAGCTATATTAAAGGTAGGGACATATTGATTGGCCACTGCTTAATATATCTTAACCATTTGCAGCTGTAAATATTCACGCTAAATGTGCATCTTTAAAACAGCCTGCTGCCATCAATCTTGTCTCTTGTCTATGATCGCCACGAACGTTATAATGATCCATGTTAATGCGTCGTCAACACGGCTCATTCTATAGTCTGCGTTCATTGTAAATGTTAATGAGTATATCAAACTTTGCATCATCACGAAACAAATATTACCTTCACAGGAGTTGTCGTTGTGTTGATATGATCAGAGTTTGTTTACCACTTCGGTCCACTACGGGTACTTCCAGCTTCTTCCATCAAGGAACGTGATTGGCCGAAACAGCTGAGCCGTATAAGGAACACACGCTTTGATTGGTTTATACTTCGGTTGCCAGGTATCGTGTTGCCACATTTTTAATAATAAGTAGTGAAATTATATATTAAGTTTTCTTATTGTGAAGTTCGCGTTCAAATGGGAAACATCTGATACTGTGTTCACAACGAATTTATCTAGACAATACTAAAAGAATTAGCCAGTTTTATGATGGGGATCAACTAAAACCTTAACTAAAGCAGATAGGTCTTCATGTCCCGGGGGCTATATTTATGGAATGTCACTCCATTCACTTCCATGTGTTTTGGGTCACCAGAGGTCAAATGGATAGCTTACTTTACCCAGTACTTTTACTGTACATGTGATCATATAATTTTGTATTTTAGATGTGCTATGGATGCCAAATATACTTATAAGTAGAAAAGAAAGAAGAATATAAGTGTGTGGACCCCTTTGAGTACTAAACAATTTTCTGTAATGTTGGCCACTAATTTGCATATTTTGGAATAGACCTAACCCTAATTACATTAAAAATTCCTTAATCACATTGTCTGACATTCAGAACATAGATATGGACACTATTTGTCAGTTTTGCTTGCCTTGTTACAGAGTTATTGAAAGGGATATTTCACTTAAATAAAAGAAATATTTTAACCATGATAGAATAAATGAAAACACCTTTCCTTTTTTCTGGTGACTCCTGACGCCCTCCTAAAACACAAACAGGTATTGTTTTTTCGATTACTTTTTTCGTTTATTTTCAATAATCTTTGTGGGAAAAAAAAAAAAAGAAAATCAATTAAAAAATGGATTAAAAATAATCGAAAAGAGTTATCGACAAAACACATCGTGCTCAGGTATTAGGAGGGTGTCAGGAGTCACCAGAAAAAAGGACAGGTGATTTCATTAAATCTATCATGGTTAAAATGGAGTTTGAAGTTACAATGGGTTTGTATAGGAAGGTCTGATAAAATGAATATCAAATTTCTAAATCTAAACTGAATCAAGCAACTCAACAACGGTCCTAGGTGTTCCCAAAAGCCTGATTATACGATATAATTACCCCCAAAAATGTGAAAGATAAATATCCCTTGAATAAATAGTACAAAATATACAATTCGGGAGCCACTTTGTTATGCAAATTAGAAGGTCAAAAACTCAAAATTTTGCTTGGGTACCCGGTTTTTCAGATTCAGCACCCTTGAATTATTTAAAATAGCCTGGTACCCCACTTTTACCCCCAAATGCCTCTAACAATCAAATTTTTCTGAAATCCCATTCGACTTGGAACATGTATTGGTGTGTCATATAATCTTTATTTCCCCCCACAGAGATGTCTACTAGACCAAAGACCACCTCCGCTTCCAAGAAGGCTGTCCCAGATGCTTCACGTGTTCAAGGTAAGAGAAGTGAGATTGTAGGACCCATTTACAATCTCACAACGTGCTTTAGCTTGTTTCTGGCAGTTGGTGTGAGAGGTGAGAGGTGTTGGAGACAGAGGACAGGGTGAGATGGAGGCAGATGATTGGCTGGGGCGACCCCTGAAGGGAACAGCCCAAAGGAAATAAGAAGATGCATTTAAAAAATGTTTTGTGCATTAATCATGTAACATTGTAATTCACCCTTTGTCAAGTCCCGCCCTTTGTCCCGCCCGTCTTCACACCCATTGGTTGCTGTGTCTTGGTGGGACACTCGGTGGGACACTCCATCCACTACCATTCTAATTCAGTTGCTTCGTATTGTTATTCTGTGTGTTCAATTCTAATTTCAAACTTGGTTTCAGTAAAATGGGGCTGCTCAGTGGCAGTATAGTGACTCAGCATGTTGTTAAATGTTTTTATTTCTCCAAAAATTACGTTTTAGCAAATTCAACACAAAAAAGGCGGAACCAGGGCGGGACAAAGTCTGGTTGGTCAGTCAGGGACCAACCAGAAGGCTAACAAAGGGTGAATTATGCTCTCTCTCTCTCTCTCTCTCTCTCTCTCTCTCTCTCTCTCTCTCTCTCTCTCTCTCTCTCTCTCTCTCTCTCTCTCTGTTCAGCTTATTAAATTAATGATGTCATTGTGCAGGTTCATCAGTGACCGTGGTTCAGTCCATAATGAGGCACATGATGGAAGCGTAGCGGTGGCTCCGGTCATCTCTGGATCCAACATCTCTGGTTCTGTCAATATCAACACTAATGTTATTACTACACACCAAGGTACAAAATGCAACAAACATCACTGTCAACACTACACAACAAGGTACACAATGTAACACACATCACTGTCAAAACTACACAACAAGGTATACAATGTAACACACATCACTGTCAACACTACACAACAAGGTACACAATGTAACACACATCACTGTCAACACTACACAACAAGGTACACAATGTAACAAACATCACTGTCATTACTACACACCAAGGTACACAATGTAACACACACTACTGTCATTACTACACACCAGGTTACAAACTGTAACAAAAACAAACAAATACTGTAAAAAAAGAAACAAATCGGAGGTACAGAGACTGGGGGGGGGGGGGGGGGGGTAATTTATCATTCTTTGCCAATCTGTAAATAACTCGGGACGGCTCTGAGTCAGGACAGGTTGTAATTACCTAAGCCCCACCCCCTCTGCCTTCCTATTGGCTGGGCTTTAAACAGCCGTAACTCCAGGTTTGCAACATGTAGTAAGGGAAAGTTAGCCTATTGCTAGACCAATCTGGGAACTAAATCTAAATCACTAGCTTTCTTCACAAATGTGTCCATAAAGGTGTCTACTATCACCTCTGAACATTGTCAAACCCAACTCCCTTGACATACTTTGTGGGAGCCAATCAAAGTTATTGGGTATCCCGAGGGCCTGGGATTAAAGGGGGAAAAACAATGCCAATATGAACGTATGAGGTGTGTAATTTGGGTATTGTGGGGCTGCTGAATCCACTCCAACCATTCACTTTCAGTTAAAATGACTCCTTGGCCATAAAATAGGCCACACCTACTTTTGTGTGTCCATGAGACATATAATATTGGCAATAATAATCGGAGTAGGGTTTGAATTCATGAAAACTATTCAAGATCAGGTGGGTAAGCACACATCATGACACACAGGATAACATGATACAATCTGACAAGGAACACTCAAACACAGGGTTTAAAACATAGGGACTAAAAGGACACAGGTGAACTCGAATGACATGATTAGCTAAGCATTGGCCAATTAGGCCTTTTTTAGGGCCAAGGAGTAATTCTTTACTGATAACTAATGGTTGGAGTGGATTCAGCAGCCCAACAATACCCTAATTACTCACCTCATACGTTCATATTGGCCATTTTTTATTTTTGCCCCTTTAATCCCAGGCCCTGTGTATCCTGATACCCCCAACTTTGATTGGCTCCCATAAAGTATGTCAAGGGAGTTGGGTTTGATAAAGTTCAGAGGTGATAGTAGACACCTTTATTCAAACATTTGTGAAGAAAGCTAGTGATCTAGATTTAGTTCCCAGATTGGTCTAGCAATAGGCTAACTTTCCCTTACTAATGGTAAAGGTCCCAAAATTGGTGGGTGGTCCCACAGACCAACTTCCACTTCCAATGTATTTGTTTTACTTAGGGTTTGTCTGATTGCCTTGAATTCTGCCCCCACTATGATCGTTAATTTGACCCTACCTTGATAACACGAGATCGGGAGATAAGTGACCGTCAGGTCGCAGCATGATTTTAGGCCAAAATTTGTAGGACTGTATGGGACAGATCCATGTTGATGACATGAGTGTAGACATACTGTGTAGCAATTTGCATGATTTTAGGGCCAAATCTGTAGGAGTAGTGGCCAAAAATGTGTTTTAAAAAATCAGCCTGAAGGTGGTGCTAAATGGGACATATCCATGTTGATGAGTTGAGTGTAGACATACTGTGTACCGATTTGCGTGATTTTAGGGCAAAAATTGTAGGAGCAGTGTCCAAAAATGTGTTTTGCAAGAATCGGCCTCATGGTGGCGCTAGACGAGGGCCATGTGAGAATTGATGGGTGGAGGTTGTAGTTTGGCAGGCAAGGAGTGTGTGCAAAATTTGGCATGGATCGGGGCAGCGGTTGCGGAGATATGAGCAGAGCAAAAGTGTGACGTGTGACAGACAGCCGGTGGAGGTTTTGGTAGTAAGTGCGACCTGATGGTCGCAATTAGCATCCTAATTACCATAACTAGAAGCTCGGCCGCCCGAAGGCGACCTGGCAACTCGGGAACGATGCACCCAAAAAACTGATTCAACCCCCCTATAAATGTGACACATATAAATTATGTTTGCTTTATTTAATTACTTCACTTCAAGGCATAAGCATATACATTTAATTGATATAACTCAAATATTATTAATAGTGCCAGATGTGATACATTTACATTATGTTGGCTTTATTTAAATGTATTTAATTATAATATATGCAAATGTATTGAATTGATGTAACTGAACAAATATTAATCGTGCTTACCTTAAATATATACATTTACAATATATGCATTTTTATTAAATTGTTCCAACTCAAATGTAATTAATAGTGCTTATACAAAATCTATTCATTTAACATTATGCATTTATATTACATTCATGTAACTCAAATCTTAGTAATGGAATTTAAAAACACATTGAAAATGAGTTCCAATGAAAACTCCCAGAGTCCCATAAACCACGCCTCTCACCAATTTTATTGAGTAGTTTTTAAGGCTGAAATCATTCTGAGAATATTGTTTGAATCCAACTCAATTTTATTAAGTACATTTTACAGATCTGAGAAGTGACTCCAGCCCTTTCCCTTGATTGGTCAAATAAGTTGGTCACATGTTATGCAAAGCATGCTGGGAACAGCATTTTTCTAGGTTTTCAGGGAAATGTTTAAGCTTTCGGGAGCTAAAAATGCTAAATGTATCATATCAATGTGTCTGCCTTGGCAAGATGACTGTCATATGTCAGAATTTGATTTGTCAGTATTTGAGCCTTAACCCTAACCCTAACTGCTAGGCTGCTAGTTTAAGCTTGAGCTCCCTCCCCATGCTAGGCTAAAAGAGAAGAACTCATGGTAACTTTGAGGTTATTGTGTTGGTTTTCTCTTAAATGTTCTGATTATTCAATAATCACTGCTATTGCATATATCCATTATGCATCTGTATGTTGATATTGTAAAACTTGAAACAAATCATCCAGAAGAAAACCTGAAACCGAACTCTTCTTATGTAAATGTAAAAGTATTTTATTTATCTTAGCTTAATTCCATAAAAATGAGTTGAACCAACACATTTACGTTAACATTTGTTTGAGTTGGACAAACATAAATTAATTAAGTTCATATAATTAACTTGGCTTAAGTTAATGAAAATGAGTTGGACTAATTGAACAACATGCATTGCATTGAATGTAGATTTGACTTGGGACTACATATATCCCATATATAAATTTACTCATATAAAATGGGTGGAAAAGTTTCACACATTTAAAATGTGTTCAACTGAGAGATTATTTTTTTGGGTGTGTAAATAGAGAATGAATGCCCCGCCCTTTAATGCAATCCCCATTATTGCGAAACTGTAAGTCAGTCAGTCAGTCCCTCCGTCAGTCTGTCTGTCACACCTCACACGTCACACTATTGCCCTGCTCATATCTCCGCAACCGTTGCCCCGATCCATGCCAAATTTTGCACACACACTCCTTGCCTGCCAAACTACAACCTCCAAGGACCCCCGGATGTAAAAAATGAGCAAATGTGCAAAAATGACCACATGACCACCCCAACGGGGCTGCTCACGGGGAATTCCCGGGGACCACCGACTCCTGGTGCTCCAGAACGGATGCCAAAGTGGTGGCAGCTCACATAAAATGCCGTAACTCGGGCTAGGAGCGTCCGGGAGAGCCGGGGCCGGTACCTATTGGTCCGCCAAGGCAACGCGGAGACCCCACCCCTCATTTCTCACATGGCCCTCTTCTAGCGCCACCATGAGGCCGATTCTTGCAAAACACATTTTTGGACACTGCTCCTACAGATTTTGCCCTAAAATCCCACAAATCGGTACACACTATGTCTACACTCATGTCATCAACATGGATCTGTCCCATATAGCGCCACCATCAGGCTGATTTTTTCAAACACATTTTTGGACACTGCTCCTACAGATTTTGCCCTAAAATCACGCTGCGACCTGACGGTCGCTTATCTCCCGATTAGGGAGTCTTACTGGTAGACAGGCGCGGTTCTAGCCCTGAGCAGCAGGGGGTGCTGCAGGGAGCTTTTGCCGCGGCCGCTAAAGCTAAGATTCTTGTGATTCCGAATCCGCAAACCATTTGATTATAGCACCGAAACTCACGCCGCAAACAACGCAGAAGTCCGACATAAACAATAACGTTTTTTTTTTTTTTGCGAGGCAAGCTGCAGCAGCAGTCAAGTGTACTCACTCACTATCCAGAATAATTAGATTCCAAAACCAGTTGACAACAATCAACAGCAGAGCAGTATATTTTATCCTGTTTATCCATTTGTCCCAGTTTTTGGAAAAAGATTGATGAAAAGCCCCTCTCTCTTAACAACACACAAACATGTTGCAGTGGTCCTAGGCTATAATTTGTAAATGTACATATAGCACTAAATCCTCTGCCCCCAAAAAACATAAATAGGGCTAAAGGGGTTTATGTATGATTTATAATATCATAATGATAAAAATATCATCATAATGAATAGTAAAGTTACTAAGGTTTTCAAATGAATAAAAGTACAATATTTAGATCTGAGATGTAGTGGAGTAGAAGTAAAAGCAGCAACACATAACTCAAGTTGTACTTAAGTAGCCTACAGTACTTAAGTAAATGTACTTGGTTACTTTATAAGCTACCACTGCACACACCACACAAGTCAAGAACCCACAGCAGCAAGTTGGCAACAACAAACAGAACCAAAAACACAAGTGTTTAACGATTCCCCATAGGAAGGAGTTCCAGGCTAACACACAACTCAAAGCCCTGGCTTGCACTGAAGACTGTAGCGACTGTCAGCGAGGTAGGAGAGATTACAAAACACAGCAGCAGTACAAGTGTCTATCCGTGACAGGCAAGGCAGCAAGGCTAATGCAACTCAAAGCCCTTAATATCGCCACTAAAGCAGCAACGTGCATCGCACAACACAAGTTACAACTGACAGTGCAAGAATGTTTATTTACCTGTTCGCTGATGCCGCAGTTCCGTTTGACGCTTTTTCTTTTTCTTTTTCTCATATCCAGAAAGATAAACGTGCATTGTCAAAGCGAAAGTAAACACACACTAGTAGCCTCTGAAAGGGGGGCGGGGCGGAAAACTCCCAAAGAGTTCTGGAGTCAAGAAATGTTGTCTGCTTTTTCTTTTTGGCCAATGGGACAACGGCAAAGAGCCGTGAGAGCCAATCAGGGACACGAGTAAGTCTGGCTATAGGTTTATCAGAGATGTCTCATTCAGGCTAAGATGGCAGTAGCGCTGGTGTCAAAAGACAGTTCGGTGCGTTCTTTTTTGGTCTGACCGTCTCTCTCCCGATTTTGCTTGCCCCGATCCAGAAACTACGGGTGCTAGTCCGTAAAATAGTGGTGCTTAAGCGGCAAAAGCCTCCGCGTAGAACCGCCACTGCTGGTAGACCTACCTGTTGTCATAGGACCCGTGTTGACCATCTGTTTGACTGTGTCCATGTATGCCCATATATGGAGATATCTGTCTGACTGCGTCCAAGTTATGCCCATATGGAGATCTCTGTATCTGCCTGACAGTCGGCCGAGCCTCTAGTCGATATATATACATACATACATACATACACACTCACAGAATTTTTTTGTTGACTCATGTGGCGTATGTGATGTCAGAGCCTTTTATGAAGTGACGTCACAATGAGTCAGCGCTTGCTCCGGAACGGCCCGATGTCAGTCATCTCCGCATACGGAGATTCCAAACCTTTCGTGACGGATCCGAAAAACTGTGTATCGGGTCGGGTCGAGGCCTAGCTAAGAACGTAGGCAAAGGTCTGAGCTATCTGCGTGCGAAATTTGGAGTCTGTAGCACCAACCATGTGCTGTCAGGGCTCTTTCATGCGATTCGGGCCAATTCGGATTCGCGTCCATTGACTTCAATTAGTAGTCAGGACTCCGCATATGGAGATTCCGAACCTTTTGCGTTGGTTCCGGAAAACCGCATATTGGGTCGGGTCGAGGCCTAGCTAAGAACATAGGCAAAGGTCTGAGCTATCTGCGTGCGAAATTTGGAGTCTGTAGAACCAACCATGTGCTGTCAGCGCTCTTTCGTGCAATTCGGCCTCGGCTTCAATTAGTAGTCACGATGAGCCACCCCACCATAAGGGCATGACTGCAGTCACATCTGTGTCTGATTTCTGCACGTTTAGAGAATGAAGTCCTAAACTACAGTAAAGATAGTGGACACCAGACTCCAAACATGTTTCATGTTTCATGTTGGACGTTGAAAGTATGTCTTTATGTGTGTTTTTGAGCCACGCACGGAGGCGGACCCAATGTCTCCATTCTGACCAATCACTGTCTCCCATCTCAGCTCTGACAGGAGAAGAAGAGGCAAGACGAGACAAAGCCAACAAACTGAGAGGTAAGGTGTGTGTGTGTGGGGGGGGGTTTGTGTGTGTGTGAGTGCGTGCGTGCGTGCGTGGGTGCGTGCGTGCGTGCGTGCGTGTGTGTGCGTTTTTGTGTTTGTGGGGAGCGTATACTCTCTCTGGCTGTTAACCCTGCAAGACCCGAATTAATTTCTACTGGCCAAAAAAAATTAAATTTAAATCAGATGGTGTTGTAGGAGTCCTAATCACAGGAAAATGTAATGTTAAAAAGTTAAAAAATCATGCTCTAATTTGCATTTGGGGGATATTTTTCACAATAATAACACATGTACATGTTCTAGACACTCTAATGATCACGAAAGAAATATTACAGGCATTCTACTTATGTTTTTGTGAGGAAGAGCTTCAGTTAAAAAGTGAGATGTTGTTTGTCCAGACGCTGGAATTTCAACTTCTCTGGGAGGTGTGAATGTCAGCCTCTGTGGCGGGTATTTATATGCAAATATCGTGGCCAATGGCATTGTAATACTAAACAATAGGATTTAATGGTGATGTTAATGTGAAAAAAGAACAGGAAAACTAATTATAACATTAAAAAAAAATGATTTAAAAAATGTTGCCAAAAAGCAACGCTGGGCCTTGCAGGGTTAAACATGGAACTGCTTTGTTCACTACAGCTCTGTTGGAGAGAACACCAGGGTATCGTCATATTACTGACTATGAAGACAAGCTTCAACACAACATGGGCCAGACATTTCTGGGTGTAAAATTGGGCACACAGTCTGAGGTCATGTTTAAAGACATCTACACCCTGCTCTACAATGTAGACATCAATGTCACAGACATCCACAGTCATCATGAGGTCAGACAGATGGAGAGGAAGGTAGGAGAGGAAAAAGAAATCCAACTCAGTGAAATCTTCAAAGATCCTTCTGGAAGAAACAAAAGAACAGTGCTGACCGTTGGCTGTGCAGGAATTGGCAAAACTTTCCTCGTTCACAAATTTATCTTTGACTGGGCCAAGAAATGTTTTCCCCAAGATCCACACCTCGTGTTCCCGCTCAAGTTCCGGCAGTTAAATCTGCTCAAAGGACAACACTTTACTTTGGCAAAGCTGATTCACCATTGCATCAAGGAAACATTATGTATTGAGGAAGACATTCTTAATCTCATCTTCAATGAACTGCAGAAGTCAGGAAACTACAGCGACAGCCCCTTCAAAGTCATGTTTGTTCTGGATGGATATGATGAAAAAAAAGATATGCTCGATTTTGAAACAGATTTTGGCCCCATGAATGTGACCGATTCTTACCCAGTGGAAATACTTCTAGCAAACCTCATCAAGGGAGAGCTCCTCCCCTCTGCTAACATCTGGATAACCTCACGACCTGCAGCAGCCAATCAGATCCCTGAGGACTTTGTTAACAAGATGACAGAAGTGCGAGGGTTCATCAGAGATGAACAGAAGAAGGAGTTCTTCATGAAGAACATCAGTGATGAAAACCAGGCCAGCTCAATCTACTCACGGATCAAGGAGTCAAGCATAATCCGCATCATGTGTGAAATCCCAGTCTTTTGTTGGATCCTTGCTACCGTTGTGAAGAACATGGGGACGGTAGTCAAGCTGCCCAAAACCCTGGTTGAGTTGTACTGCCACTTCCTGATGGGTGAGATGCTGCGGGAGAAGATGAAGAACCCTGGACTAAATAAGGCAGACAAAAAGAAGCTCATAAAGGATGCAGGAAAAGTTATTTTGAAGCTGGGCAGGCTGGCATTTGAACAACTGGACAAAGGCAACATCATTTTCTATGAGGAAGACCTGAAGGCATGTGGTCTTGATGTGAACAAGGACTTGCAGACATTAGGTTTTTGCACAAAGTTCTTCAAAGAAGACGATGTGTTCTTCCTCCAAACGGTCTACTGCTTTGTTCATCTGAGCATCCAGGAGTTTCTGGCTGCAGTCTACCTGTTCCACTGTTTCACACAGAGGAACATGGAGGTCCTGGAGACATTCCTGAAAGATGATGATTATGATGGAATCAACAGCAACAGTTCCCTGTCTGACTTCCTGAAGGCTGTTATGACCAAAAACGTGCAGAGTAAGAGTGGACGCCTGGACCTGTTTGTTCGCTTCCTTCATGGCCTCGCCCTGGAATCCAACCAGAGTCTTTTAGGAGGTCTACTGGATCAGAAAGACAACAATCCACAGGAGATCCAGAAAGCCATCAACAACCTGAAGGAGATGGATGCTCATCGTGCCTATCCAGACAGATGTATCAACATCTTCCACTGTCTGATGGAGATGCAGGACCCCTCATTAAGTCAGGGGATCCAACAGTACCTGGAGTCAGAGAGCAGATCAGGGAAGGAACTCTCTGTGCCTCATTGTTCAGCTCTGGCCTCCGTGCTGCAGATGTCAGACGTTCTGGAGGAGTTGGACCTGGACAAATACAACACAGACGTTGGGGGGCGAGAGAGACTGATCCCAGCTGTGAGGAACTGCACAACAGCCAGGTTAGTAGTCATGTGAATGTCAACATGTTAGAGCACCATATACACACAGACACAAGCGCACGCACGCATGCACGCACGCACGCACGCACGCACGCACGCACGCACGCACGCACGCACACACACACACACACACACAGAGGTGGAATCATCACAGAATAAAAGACACTGATTGGTCCCAACTGGTGGTGCATTCTGCAGTGTTTAATATAAACCAGTGGTTCTCAAACTTTTTCATGTCAAACACATAGTGTGCCTTAATGTGTAATTGATGTGTGTTATTGTTTTGTGTTATTACACACAAGATTTGTTGTTAAAATGTTTTAGAAAATTCCAAATTTGGTAATTTATTTTTGAATATAGCCATCTCCAACCTTGTGACGCATCGTGACACTGTGAGCTTGTAGGTGTAGATCTACTATGTTTAAATAGCTGGTATAAAGGGTTAAAGTGGTTAACCCACAAAAATCTTCTATATCCTTGAATGTATGTTTTTATGTCAATGATTCTCAAACGTTTTTTATATCAAGAACCCCAGAAATTATGTACAGTATATGGTCGTCGACCCCCATCTCAAAATGTTTAGTTCCAGGGACTCCCAGAAGCATAGATTTGAGTTAAAAATCAAACCCAGTTTGAAGTGAGCGGTGTGTGTGTGTGTGTGTGTGTGTGTGTGTGTGTGTGTGTGTGTGTGTGTGTGTGTGTGTGTGTGTGTGTGTGTGTGTGTGTGTGCGTGCGTGTGTGTGTGCTCAACAGCACCACTGGTCACCCAGCGGTATTGCAGCTCATGCTACATACATAGTTAGTTAGTTACATAGTTATATACACACGCAGTCAAGCATTGGAGACGGTGTGCTACCGCTCAAAAATAGAATATTCATTAATATTTGCATTATAAAAAAATACAAAGAAAAAGGTTCAGTTATTGAACCAGTTCAGAGGGGTTCCATAATTAATTTGGGAACCCAGATGATTATTTTAATGTGTAACATTGTTTTCTCATTCAACAGTAAACAAACCAACATACAGTATAAGTGTATACAGGGATGTAACCCAGGTTCCAAATAAGAATCAATTTTATGGTGATAAAAAGTCAAATAAATGATTACCTGGTTATGCATACTGGTTTAAATAACTCATGGTTAATTCATTGCATCATATGATTTTGCTTAAAAACAACAATAAATAGTTGGTTCATCTACAGTAATAAATATGCTTAAAAAGGTTGAAATCTCATGCTGTATGGTGTAAAATGTGCCAAAATCATTTTATGTGTGAGATTAAAAAATCGGGCTTTGAACAAATCCCTTTAAGTGCACTCAAATGGAGCACTGCCCCTTTAAGAGCCTCTTCCTGCTACAGACCAAAGAAGGTCTCAGCAAGAACAGTCACCAACGTCATCTAGGCTCCATGGGTGGCGGGTGGCCACGTCCGGTGGCCACCCAAAATAACATTAGCGTCTATGAGCACTTCGTCACTTCCGCCACCCAAAAGTGTCATGGCGGCGTCCCATGGTGTGCCAAATTCCGTGTGTTGTCTGTTCCTGCCTAACCTTCCTTGCTACAGACAGTGTGTGATCAACAGCACAGAGAATGAACAGAGAGAAAAACGTCAGATAAAAGACAGTTTTGAGCATTTATTTTCGAGATTTCAAGTGTTATTTTGTACTATATGAGTGTTTGAAGGCCTAGCCAGGTTAGGAAGTGTTTAAGTCAACAGAATCCAGTGCTTGAGAGACAGCAAAAACGAACTTTGTGGCTAACAGCTAAGCTAACTGGCTGCTGCTCATCAACAAGCCTGACCACAGACATATAAAGCTAGACGCCTCCTTCGGCTAGGGGGCGTATGCATCTAGCAACCAAGGGAATCTTCGTCACTTCCGTGTTCATTGCTTCCGCGTGCGTCACACATACGGAAGTCGGTAAGCCAATCAGAGGCAGGCGGGGGCTGGTCTTTACGTATGCAGCCTGTAAGAACAGCTGAGCAGCGCAACATCGGAACTGGCTCTGTTGAAATGAATTGTGGTCCTTGGATAAGTCACGGAAAAGACACACTGTGATTGGCCAGTAGTCACTTTGACTGACAGCGTTCCCTTGGTTTTTCCAGGAAGTCCGGGCTAGAACTTTTGCACATCGCTCCAATTAACTGCAGAGGCGAACGAGGCATCTAGCTCTTTATATCTGTGAGCCTGACCAGCAGCTGAAGAAAGCAAGTGGGTCTGTCTACAGACCAAAGATTAGGGGGCGGATTGTGGGGGGGATGCTATTGGATAGTATGAGAATGAATCAATCCGCCCCCTGAATCAATCCGCCCCCTGGAATCTCAATCCACCCCCTATGACGTTGCACGGACGGGGCGGAAATGAGCCCAGGGGGTCCCCGGACCCCCAAGAGAACCAGGGACCACCCTCCCCACCCCAAACCCGAGTTAAGACACCCATCTGGGCCACTTTCCACCCAGCACCACCCTCTTCACCTCCGTGATGGAGGGTGTGCTCACTTTGTGCGGGAGGATTTTTCAAAGGACAGGGGCAGGGGAGATTTGCCCAGGCTCTGGTACCTCCAGAGCACCAGGGCCGACTCTCCACACCCTCTAGCCCGACTCGGGGCTCCCTCCTCGGCCACTTTCCACCCAGAGCCGGCCTCTATACCTCCGTGATGGAGGAAGTTCCCACTTTGCTCAGGAGAGTTTTACAAAGGAAGGAAGGGGGGAGAGAGCCTGGGAGCCTGGAGCTCGGAGCTCCAGGGCCCAGGGGCCGGCCCCTCACTGCTCGAGGCCGACCTGGGGGCCTCGGCCTCGGCCGAGGGACCACCCACGGACCCCCTGGAGCCCGAAAAAAAAAAAATCCATAGCGGATACCCAAGCTCGCCAAACGCTTTAGGCTCCTATTCTCCCGCCCTTTGGGCCTCGCGCTCGAGCCTGGTACCGTTGGAACCGGCTCGCCGCCCCGCACACGATGGTGCCATCGCGGACCCCCAGGGCCGACGCCAGGCCCCGAAAACCGGGCCTGGCGACCTCCAGGGACCACCGGGGACCACCAGCGGGGGTCCCCGGAGGTCCCTGGCGGGCCTCCGAGCACCGCCGCCCGGGGACCACCACCAGGGACCCCCGCGGACCCCCAGGGCCGGCCCCAGGCCCCAAAAACCGGCCTGGGGACCACTTTTTCTTCTAAGTCCATCTGGACTTAGAAGAAAAAACGGCTTGTCGTTTTTTCTTCTAAGTCCAGCTGGACTCGTCCGTGCAACGTCATAGGGGGTGGATTGAGATTCCAGGGGGCGGATTGATTCATTCTCATACTATCCAATAGCATCCCCCCCACAATCCGCCCCCTAATCTGTGGTCTGCAGACAGACCCGTCTCGAAGAAAGACAGAAGAGATTGTTTAGAACTGAGTGTGTTCCTCTCCATGTGAGGCAACACACAGACATCTGATGGCGAGCTAATACCCCAGGAACTGAATCTACAGAAACATCTCAACTGGATCACCTGCAAGGTTTGACCCAAGTGACTTGAACAGAGCTCTGACTGACTATTTTTGGAACTGAGACTTGACTTTGAACAGAACTAACTTTTTGAAAGGATACTTTGGACTGAGCAACTGAACTGTTTTGATCATCCTCTGAGTTAATTGAACACAGACCTAAGGAGAAGAAGAAAAGTGACATTTCATTTGAAAGGTTTACATTGACAAAACATTGCACTGATTTGATAATTGTTTTTGTTGTTGATTGATTTTTTTATTTTATTTCTTATTTTCTGTAAAGGTTGAACTTTAAGGATATTTAAGGTTAAAGGGGAAGTTTAAAGGTACTTTACCTCACTTTACTGAACCATTTATTGCGACCGTAGGTCGCATTTACTACCAAAACCTCCACCGGCTGTCTGTCTGTCAGTGAGTCCGTCACACTTTTGCCCTGCTCATATCTCCACAACCGTTGCCCCCATCCATGCCAATTTTTGCACACACACTCCTTGACTGCCAAACTACAACCTCCAAGGACCCCCGGAGCCCCAGGGACCGGGGGTCCCTGGGGGACCCCCAGATGTAAAAAATGACCAAATGTGCTCACACGTCACACGTCACACTTTTTCCCTGCTTTTATCTCCCCACCCGTTGACCCGATCCATGCCAGATTTTACACACACACTCCTTGCCTGCCAAACTACAACCTCCAAGGACCCCCGGAGCCCCAGGGACCCCCAGGTCCCTGGGGGACCCCCAGATGTAAAAAATGAACAAATGTGCAAAAATGACCAAATGACCACCCCAACGGGGCTGCTCACGGGGAATTCCCGGGGACCACCGACTCCTGGTGCTCCAGAACGGATGCAAAAGTGGTGGCGCCCCCAGTGGAGGACCCCCTGCCACTGCAGCGCACATAAAATGCCGTAACTCGGGCTAGGAGCGTCCGGGAGAGCCGGGGCCGGTACCTATTCGTCCGCCAAGGCAACGCGGAGACCCCACCCCTCATTTCTCACATGGCCCTATTCTAGCGCCACCTTCAGGCCGATTTTTAAACACATTTTTGGACACTGCTCCTACAGTTTTTGCCCAAAAATCACAAATATCACTACACAGCATGTCTACACTCATGTCATCAACATGGATCAGGAAGATTTTGAAAAAACACATTTTTGCCCTATTTGTGGAGATAAGCCACCTACGGTCGCTTATCTCCTGATTAGGGAGTCTTACTGGTATTTTGATGTATACTTACTTACAGTATTTACCTGCATAAGGTCAAGGTTAAAGGGGAGTTTAAAGGTACTTGCCTGCACTTTATGGAAACATTTATATTTTGATTGAAAGCATACTTAACCTGCTGATTTACCTGAACAAGGGAATTTAATTTAATTTAAAGGTGTACTTCACTTACCTGGTCACCTGTGGAAAAAAAGGTTAAAGGTTACTCACCTGTGAAAAAAAGGGTTAACTGTACTCACCTGTTTACCTGAAAAGAAAAAGAAGGGTTAACTCAAGAGAAAAGAAAGTAACTAAATTAAATAGGTCTTACCTGTTTAAATAGGCTACAAAGATAAAATAGAACTGACCGGTCATAAATAGAACACAAAATAGTTTGAATTAACTGAACTAAATATTTGGTTTACAAACTAAATAGAAACGAACCTAAGAACCTGCTCTAAAAAAGAAAGGTGTTGAATGTTTTTTGAGAATTTTGTTTACCTACCTCCATCATTGTACATAGTTTTATTGAATGCATTCTATTTCGCTTTGCTTTTTCTTCAGTAAACTTCACATATTATTCACATTTAAGCCTTTGTCTCTGGTCTATTCTTTTAGCCACCTCCTTACGAACCTAGAGTGCATATCCATGAAGCGTATATCCTAGTCCAGTAGCATATATATTGGTTGCCTCTGATACAGTGACACAAGTGCTACATGCACATTTATAAAGTGACAATTTAATGACTTTTAAGACCTCATCAATATCAAAGGGGGGGGGGGGGTTGGGGGGTTAAAATATGATTATTGTTGGGGGTTCTTCAGTTCGAAAACTATTATTTTGAGAGTTTGAGGCCTGTAAAGTTTGGGAACCCTTGCTGTAAAACAGGGGTTCCCAAACTGTTTTGTCTCAGGGGAACCCATGAATATATGTTATTTTTTCATCTGAGGCACCCCTACATTAAATCGTCGTTGTCGGGTGGAAACCTTGTATGTCCAAAACCTTCTCTTTTTGCGTTATTATTTTAAAAACAATTTAAAATTGTGAAAATAGCCGATCTACAAGTTTGTAATTGTAGAATTCCATTGTATTTGGTTTTAACTTTGTAATGGTAGAATTCCATTGTTTTGTTTTAACTTTGTAATGGTAGAATTCCATTGTATTTTGTTTTAACTTTGTAATGGTAGAATTCCATTGTATTGTGTTTTAACGTTGTAATGGTAGAATTCCATTGTATTGTTTTAACTTTGTAATGGTAGAATTCCATTGTATTGTGTTTTAATTGGATTGTGAAGTGTGAGTGTTTGGACCCAGGAAGAGTAGTGTTCACTGTGGTGAAGACTAATGAGGATCCATAATAAACAATAAACAGTGAACTGTTTGATCATCTCTGATTTTACATTTAATCTGTTATTACAGAATTGTTGGCTTTGGTCGTGACCTCTATAAGAATGAAATGGAAGTTGTGTCTTCAGCTCTCAGTTCTAATCCATCCCATCTGAGACACCTGGACTTAAGTTACAACCACCTGCACCGGGATCTGTGTGGTGTGGATCTACTGGATCTACTCTGTGCTGCACTGAAAAGTCCTCATTGTCGACTCGAGACTCTACGGTCAGACTATTAATTATTGTCATAATTTATGTATTATGTGATTATACTATTAATATTGTGGCAATGCTTTGTTTTAAGAGTTGAACCAAAGCACAGACTCAAACTCAGAGACAGGAAGAATGAGTCATAAATCTTAGTCTTCATGCCAGCCAATCAGAGCAACACAACAATGACAGAAGGTAAAAGAAGGAACAGGTCAGAACTAAGACAGAAGTTGAACTGTGTGGACAGACGAGGTGAGGTGAGGTCCAGGGATCCAGCAAACAGAGCAGACGAGGTGAGGTGAGGTCCAGGGATCCAGCAAACAGAGCAGACGAGGTGAGGTGAGGTCCAGGGATCCAGCAAACAGAGCAGTCACAGAGAAGCTGAGTTGAGACAGGAGTGTGTTGTGAGCTCTGCTCTGTGTTGCAGACACACAGAGAACATTTATACCACCGTCTCCGTAGATAATAACCATTAACATGCTCCACACAGATGATGCTCCAACTTGCATCTTCTCTGTGGCTTTTGTTTGCGTTTCACCTCTAAAAAGCCTCCATGGCTTGAGCTTAACTGCATTTCAATTGTCTGTTAACGTTAAACGTGGCTCATTCAATATGCAAGAACAGACCATATGGATTTTGGAGCCTAATTCAAATGTCTAATTCTTTTGGTGGGTTTGTGGAGAAAACGATGGTGAAAACTGTTTAGAAGAAATCTCTTATTAAAGGGTCTTATTAAACCCATACCGCTAACTAACGGGCACTTAGGCTCCAATGTAGCCTCACAGCGCATTGCAGATTCGAGTCCCGTTCCCGACGACCCATGTCTCTCTCCCTGTTTCCTGTCAGTCCATCCTGGTCCTTTAACTTATTTACTGTGATTCCCCCCCCCCCTTCTTTTACGACAAACTGCCGGCATTTTGTTTACCTGGGTTAACGTGGGCGCGTGCATGTACATCGTGCACAACGGTTCAGGGATCGCGTTCGCTCTACGATCCAGCCGTGGTAAGCAACAAAAAACAACAGCCCTCCGTTATCCATAGCGACAGTGTGGACTGTGCATGCCTCGTGTATGTTGTGAAACGAGGAAGTGAATGTGTTCAGAGACAGGATACAGGGGGTTGTTGTCCCGCCCCCTGTTTCCGGTCTGGGAACATCCGTATCCTGTTTCTGTGGATAGTGCGGCTCTATAGAGAAAAAATTATGTCATACTTTAATTGTTTTATAGCGATTACAGCATATTGACAGCTCGTCATACTCGTCATGAGCACAACAGACAATGGGACAAACTTATATAACTTGAATTAATAAGTGGCCGTAAGCAGGTTCTCTATCCAGGAATAATGTATTTTATAGCAGACAATCAAACATTGTGTGTTTTATTTCTCATTTAGACTGGTGAACTGCTGGTTGTCAGAGAGAAGCTGTGAAGTTCTGGCCTCAGCTCTCAGATGTAATCCTTCTCATTTGAGAGAATTAGACTTGAACTTCAACGTGTTGACGGTGTCTGGACTGAAGAACTTCTCTGGACTGGAGTCTCTGCAGTGAGTAGACTTGGACTGTGGATTCCATGCTGTATTGCAGCGGTTCTCAAACTATGGGTCATGATTAAAAATGGGGTCGCAGGCAGGTGACAGTGGGGTCGCATATTAGCAAAAATAAAGTTTTTATCTAAAAAACGTGCGGTTGTCACCACCAACCATGGAGTTAAAGTGACCAATGTGAAGGGGACGGCCGCTTGACAACACGCTGTCTGTCACACTCCTCGTCACTGGTGCTAACCTGGTGAAATGCTAACCTGGTGAAATGCTAACCTGGTGAAATGCTAACCTGATGAAATGCTAACCTGGTGAAATGCTAACCTGGTGAAATACTAACCTGGTGAAATGCTAACCTGGTGAAATGCTAACCTGGTGAAATGCTAACCTGCAGACGCTCCGTCCTCACGTGAGGACACCTGTCGTCCTCACAGGAAGACGGTGCGACGCTGGTGAGATGTGGTCTGATGACCGCTGGTCACCAGACCACCCGTTGAGAACCACTGGACTAGAGTGTGGAGTGTCATCTTAATTATGACATCCATATTTTATTTGTGAATTTATCTGTAATCTTTGACAACCATTCTGACCGACTTCCCACTGTCTGCACAAGTCAACATATTATAATGATTTTATATTTACACTACATATTTACAACTGTAAATGTATGTCTTGTTCTTTTAAACCATTTATCTACAAGCTCACATGTTAAAAATAATAAATGTTTCTAATCCTCTCCTCCAAGCCAGGCAGCAGTGAGTTTGTCCGGTCGGCTGCCTGGTGAAGATAATGCTAGCAGAAACACTGTAGTGTCAGGTAGTGGAGACGTTGTGTTAGACAGTCACACATTGATGCATTGTTGTTCTACTTCCTACAGAGTGAAACATGGAGGAGAATTCTGGAATTCTGATCCTAATCCTCAACTCCTTACAAGATGTGAGTATCTGTCTGTCTGTCTGTCTGTCTGTCTGTCTGTCTGTCTGTCTGTCTGTCTGTCTGTCTGTCTGTCTGTCTGTCTGTCTGTCTGTCTGTCGGTATTTGTATAGCCTACACTATATACAAATACAGACACTGTTTACTTTTTACCTTTTTTTTTCTTATTGAAAATTAAACTTACTTCATACTACAGATTCAAACAAAAGTAGCAAAAGTAGCAGATCTACAAGCTCACTTTGCGACGCGTTGTGAGATTTTAGATCTGCTATTGTTGTTAAGTGTGCAACACACAAAGTGTAAATATAAGATTTTAGATTTTAGTTCTTAATCTACAGTTGATTTGGTCGACAAATGCATTTTGCCTTGATGGCATCGTAATGGTATATTTTACAATTGGTGGCATGCTGAAATTAGCAGATCTACAAGCTCATAACATGTCTCACTGTTACGCGTTGTGAGCTTGTAGATCTGCTATTTTCAGAGCACAACAGCCGAGCGCAACCAAAAATAAAATGTCTTGTCTTTTAGTTCTACTGGATCTCTTCTCCACTAGTTTTAGTCTAGTTTTTATTTTTGACGATGTTGTCAATATATTTAGTCTTAGTTTTAGTCATCATAGCATAGTTTTTAATTTGTTTTCTTTTCCTTTTTTGTCAGTGAAAAAAGTAATTATGTATTCGCTCTCTGTCTGTCTGTCTGTCTGTCTGTCTGTCTGTCTGTCTGTCTGTCTGTCTGTCTGTCTGTCTGTCTGTCTGTGTGTGTGTCTCTCTCTCTCTGTCTGTCTGTCTGTCTGTCTGTCTGTCTGTCTGTCTGTCTGTCTGTCTGTCTGTCTGTGTGTGTGTGTGTGTGTGTGTGTGTGTGTGTGTGTGTGTGTGTGTGTGTGTGTGTGTGTGTGTGTGTGTGTGTCTCTGTCTGTCTGTCTGTCTGTCTGTCTGTCTGTCTGTCTGTCTGTCTGTCTGTCTGTCTGTCTGTCTGTCTGTCTGTCTGTCTGTGTCTCTCTCTCTCTCTCTCTCTCTCTCTCTCTCTCTCTCTCTCTCTCTCTCTCTCTCTCTCTAGATTACCATCGTCTCACACTGGATCCAAACACAGTGAGCAGAAAACTCTGTCTGTCTGAGAACAACAGGAAGGTGACTCGGCCAAGGGGGGAGGAGCCTTATACCCAGTCATACCCTGATCATACTGACAGATTTGATGATGAGTATGATCAGGTTCTGTGTACAGAGGGTCTGACTGGACGCTGTTACTGGGAGGTAGAGACGAGTGGATGGTTTAAGATAGGAGTGTCTTACAGAGGAATCAGCAGGAGAGGATGGGGTAGTAGGCTTGGACAGAATGATCTGTCCTGGAGTCTGGGCTGTAGGGAACTTTACAATGTCTCTCACAATAGTAGGGAGATTGTCCTCCCTGTTGCTTCCTCTGGCCCCAAGAGAGTAGCAGTGTATGTAGACCATGCTGCTGGGACTCTGTCCTTCTATCACGTGTCCTCTGACTCACTGAGACACATTTATACCTTCCAGTCCACATTCACTGAACCACTCTACCCTGGGTTTAGGCTTTATAACAACTACTCCTCCTCCTCCTCAGTGTGTCTTTGTGAGGACAGACAGGGGTTAAAGTTCTCCGTCCTGGGGACGGATTTCCATCTTGAGGATTCCTAGGGGCTATTTATGAGATCAGAGAAGATTCGGAAAAAAAGAAAAAAAGCTGAACCGTCTGCGCTAATTATAATAGCATCAGTTACTACTGTGGTGCCTAGACTTGCTGGTGTGTCATGTAGTTCTAATTTAGACCAACTACTTCCTCTAAGTAGACTTAAAAATAAAACCAGTTGACGTGACTTGACTTGACTTGATCAGATTACGCTAGGCTCTTATTTTGAAATCCGCCCTACACTGAGAGGAAATGCCTCTAGCTACTTGTTGCTGCTGTAAGCTAACTGCGACGATGCATGCTGTTGGATAAACAAAACATCACTTGGATTACCCGCAATAGTTTGGCTAAAGTTCATATTTATGATAGAAAACAGTGCTCCTGTGGCTTAAACGATGTACACCGTTTGGAAGTTTGTTAAACTTTTTGGACCTACACTGAATTCCAATTGCTGGATGCTGCAAAGGAATGAGACGTCGCTCTCTCTGTAATGTATGGATGGCAGTGTCAAAAGATGAAGTCACTGGAGTTTTACATGTAAACAGCAGGTAGGCTATACTATCTAAATATGTGTTTACAGGGGGCAGCAGTAATTGACAATACGCGTTTGCTTTCTACAGTCTATATGGTTTGCTTACGTTCTCTGCATTATAAGCAACGGAACACTTGTTATGTTTGCAAATCAGAGATTCGAGGGGATTTATTTGTCACTCACAAAAGTGTTCCATACAGATGCTAATGAAATACTTCGGGGTGGTGTTTCATTGGTACCGATTAGCAACGTATCATGAATGATTGGTGTTCACTGTTCATGGCAATAGGCGGAGATTTCTCCACTGCATCGCAGTGTTTCTCTCATAACATTACTCACGTGTGGCATAGGTTCAGTCAGCGACGCGTTATTTGGAATTGCACATGAGTTCTGGGCGGAGCCAGCGACAATAAGGCTCGGATGTGCTCAGTGCGGTCAAAAACAAATTGAGGTGGGCTTGGCTGGATGAAAAGGTTGACGGGAAAGCCATTCAGGTCCTGGTGTCACCGTGTCAAACGGTGAGAGAACCAGGAGCCTGTTTCTGTTGTATCTGTTATATGGCAGCATGGCAGCAACGATAAAAAAGACGCTTTTCAAGCGCGGGGGGGGGGGGGGGGGTGGCAATACATTTCCGTCTCTGGATATTTTTTTGCTTTAACCCCTGGGACAGATAATGTCTCTGATGAGAAGACATCACCCAATATGGTGTGTGTGTGTGTGTGTGTGTGTGTGTGTGTGTGTGTGTGTGTGTGTGTGTGTGTGTGTGTGTTTATGTAAATATATACAGTGCAGACAGGGTTAGAGAGAGAGAGAGAGAGAGTCTAATGAATGCATTTTTATTACTTTTTTTCTTTTTTTTCTTTTTTTTTCATTTCATTTCTTCAAAACAAGTCTAAAACATAAATGTCATCAGTTGTACACAGTGTATTTAATGTACTTGTTACAATATTGATGTATAAAAGTACATTGTAAATGTCTAGCATTCATAACCAGCTCCACATATTATATTCCCAATGCTCTGTAAGCATTTCTGAAACCATAACATCAAATAAATGTGTATTGATGATAGAAGTGTCCTTGTATTTATTTATTTATTTCTATGGAGTTTCAAAAGACCATGGCAGATAAGCTGTGATTGGCCGGTAGTGTATCATGTGTGTATGAACCGCGATGTGATTGGCTAACGTATACAGATGATGCAGATGGCGCTATTTTTCTGCGAAAACCGGACCCCGGCCAGGATCATAGAAAACATATAAAGAGAAGGCTTTAGAAGCTGAAAATAACGGAGTGGGTGTTCTAAAACTTTAGTGATTTAACAGTTAGGACAATTTTAAGATTTGTTTTATAAAAAATGTTACATGGTATAACTTTAAAATGTACAATGTGTGGCTTCACGCTGGGTTGTATGCTTGTAGATCAGCTGTTTCCACTACTTTGGGTCCCGGACAAACGTCCAATTCTCTTTTAGATCTGAAAGGTTTAGGAAGCACTGAGATAGACGACATCTAAATAAACTACACTCTTAAAGGTTTAGGAAGCTCTGAGATAGACGACATCTAAATAAACTACACTCTTAAAGGTTTAGGAAGCGCTGAGATAGACGACATCTAAATAAACTACACTCTTAAAGGTTTAGGAAGCTCTGAGATAGACGACATCTAAATAAACTACACTCTTAAAGGTTTAGGAAGCGCTGAGATAGACGACATCTAAATAAACTACACTCTTAAAGGTTTAGGAAGCGCTGAGATAGACGACATCTAAATAAACTACACTCTTAAAGGTTTAGGAAGCTCTAAGATAGACGACATCTAAATAAACTACACTCTTAAAGGTTTAGGAAGCACTGAGATAGACGACATCTAAATAAACTACACTCTTAAAGGTTTAGGAAGCTCTGAGATAGACGACATCTAAATAAACTACACTCTTAAAGGTTTAGGAAGCACTGAGATAGACCACATCTAAATAAACTACACTCTTAAAGGTTTAGGAAGCTCTGAGATAGACCACATCTAAATAAACTACACTCTTAAAGGTTTAGGAAGCTCTGAGATAGACCACATCTAAATAAACTACACTCTTAAAGGTTTAGGAAGCTCTGAGATAGACGACATCTAAATAAACTACACTCTTAAAGGTTTAGGAAGCTCTGAGATAGACGACATCTAAATAAACTACACTCTTAAAGGTTTAGGAAGCTCTGAGATAGACGACATCTAAATAAACTACACTCTTAAAGGTTTAGGAAGCTCTGAGATAGACGACATCTAAATAAACTACACTCTTAAAGGTTTAGGAAGCTCTGAGATAGACGACATCTAAATAAACTACACTCTTAAAGGTTTAGGAAGCGCTGAGATAGACGACATCTAAATAAACTACACTCTTAAAGGTTTAGGAAGCTCTGAGATAGACGACATCTAAATAAACTACACTCTTAAAGGTTTAGGAAGCTCTGAGATAGACGACATCTAAATAAACTACACTCTTAAAGGTTTAGGAAGCTCTGAGATAGACCACATCTAAATAAACTACACTCTTAAAGCTCTGAGATAGACGACATCTAAATAAACTACACTCTTAAAGGTTTAGGAAGCACTGAGATAGACCACATCTAAATAAACTACACTCTTAAAGGTTTAGGAAGCTCTGAGATAGATCACATCTAATAAACTACACTCTTAAAGGTTTAGGAAGCTCTGCGATAGACCACATCTAATAAACTACACTCTTAAAGGTTTAGGAAGCTCTGAGATAGATCACATCTAATAAACTACACTCTTAAAGCTCTGAGATAGACCACATCTAAATAAACTACACTCTTAAAGCTCTGAGATAGACCACATCTAAATAAACTACACTCTTAAAGCTCTGAGATAGACCACATCTTATAAACTACACTCTTAAAGCTCTGAGATAGACCACATCTAATAAACTACACTCTTAAAGCTCTGAGATAGACCACATCTAATAAACTACACTCTTAAAGGTTTAGGAAGCACTGAGATAGACCACATCTAATAAACTACACTCTTAAAGCTCTGAGATAGACCACATCTAATAAACTACACTCTTAAAGCTCTGAGATAGACCACATCTAATAAACTACACTCTTAAAGCTCTGAGATAGACCACATCTAAATAAACTACACTCTTAAAGGTTTAGGAAGCTCTGAGATAGACCACATCTAAATAAACTACACTCTTAAAGCTCTGAGATAGACCACATCTAATAAACTACACTCTTAAAGGTTTAGGAAGCACTGAGATAGACCACATCTAATAAACTACACTCTTAAAGCTCTGAGATAGACCACATCTAAATAAACTACACTCTTAAAGGTTTAGGAAGCTCTGAGATAGACCACATCTAAATAAACTACACTCTTAAAGCTCTGAGATAGACCACATCTAAATAAACTACACTCTTAAAGCACTGAGATAGACCACATCTAATAAACTACACTCTTAAAGCACTGAGATAGACCACATCTAATAAACTACACTCTTAAAGCTCTGAGATAGACCACATCTAAATAAACTACACTCTTAAAGCTCTGAGATAGACCACATCTAAATAAACTACACTCTTAAAGCTCTGAGATAGACCACATCTAATAAACTACACTCTTAAAGGTTTAGGAAGCTCTGAGATAGACCACATCTAAATAAACTACACTCTTAAAGCACTGAGATAGACCACATCTAATAAACTACACTCTTAAAGCACTGAGATAGACCACATCTAATAAACTACACTCTTAAAGCACTGAGATAGACCACATCTAATAAACTACACTCTTAAAGGTTTAGGAAGCACTGAGATAGACCACATCTAAATAAACTACACTCTTAAAGGTTTAGGAAGCTCTGAGATAGACCACATCTAAATAAACTACACTCTTAAAGGTTTAGGAAGCTCTGAGATAGACCACATCTAATAAACTACACTCTTAAAGCTCTGAGATAGACCACATCTAATAAACTACACTCTTAAAGCTCTGAGATAGACCACATCTAATAAACTACACTCTTAAAGCTCTGAGATAGACCACATCTAATAAACTACACTCTTAAAGCTCTGAGATAGACCACATCTAATAAACTACACTCTTAAAGATCTGAGATAGACCACATCTAATAAACTACACTCTTAACTCATACAGTGCCAGGCGACTTTTAGAGCAACTTTCTCACTATGGGCTTCCCTGCCAAGCGACTTTGGGCGACTTTTACTTAGAAAAAAAAACAAAAAAAAAATTTTTTTTCAAAAAAATGTTTTAACCCCCATAACCCCCATAGCAACCCCATCTATCAAACATGGCAGCCATCTTTGTTTACATTTTAGGAAAACATAATGGCTATTATCTCAAGAATGCCTGAACGGAATTCCAATCTTTTTTTTTTGTTTGAAAGCTGTGAACAGCCTGCACAAACATGGTGCATGATCTGTGCATGGGTGTGCATGATCTGTGCACTACAAATTACATGGAAGTCTATGGAGAGGGCTGGCACTAATGCCACTCGAGGGCATTTTTAATTGGCAGTAAGTGAGTTAAAGGTTTAGGAAGCACTGAGATAGACGACATCTAATACTCTACACTTAAAAACATCACCAAACTACAGCTTAAAGTTAGTCTTTGGTTTGATGTGTGTTGGATGGTCATGTTTGTGAAGGTTTATTGTAAGCCAGGGGCGTCCAAGCTGTTTTAAAGGAGGCCACATTAGAACATATTAAAACACCCAAGGACCCACTAGATCTGCAGACATCAATGTACTTTCAGTCTATTGACCAGGGGTTTTCAAAGTGGGTGACGGGGCACCCTGGGGTGCCGCGACGGCAGTCCAGGGGTGCCGCGAGATCATTTGATAATATTTGGAATTTATTTGGACACTTGAAAAAATATTTAGTATCATTTTAAACTTGAAGTACAAAGTTATTTTCAGTCAGTTCTAACCAAAATGACTATTATCTCAACGTTTTCCTCACAACATTAATACTAAAATATCGTCACTGTCAGGCAGAAACCTCTGTCGCACAAAACTAGTGAAAACAGCCGATCTACAAGCACACAACGCCTCGCATCGTGTGCTTGTAGATCTGCTGTTTTCACTCGTTTAGTACATTTTATAGATGATGAATACAAAACGAACGGTTTTGGACATACAAGGTTTCCACCCGACAACGACGATATGCTATAAATATAAGGTGCTGGGAGTGAAAATTATAATGTAGGGGTGCCTCGGATTAAAACAATATTTATGGGGTGCCCTGAGACAAAAAGTTTAGGAACCCCTGCTCTAGTAAGGGTTAACCCTAACCCTAACCCTAACCCTGCTGTAGACTATACAGCAGGTGTGCCATCTGAAAACGTCACACGCTGCCATTGACAAGACAGAACATAGAGCTTGTAGATCAGCTATTTTTACTATTTGTATGACCCTCTCTGACTTCAAAGTTACCTATGAATTATTAGGACATTCACCAATAGTGATTTTTAGTATTCAAATTATTCAACCTCAAAGTATTCGAATAGTCGAATATTCTACAGGACTGGCCAAACTGGCAAATAAGTAAGCAAGAGGCGAACATTGTGAAAATAGCAGATCATGCTCACAACGCCGAGGCGTTGTGACCATGTAGATCGGCTATTTTCACAATATTTATCTGTGGAACCGAGTCACATTAAATGTAATACCTACAATTCCAAGTGCTTGTCAGGGTGGGGGTCCCCAGTTCAAATATGTTTATTTTGGGGGTCACGGCCTAAAAAGGTTTGAGAAGCCCTGGTATAGAGCATTAACACATTCATCCACCAGGGGCATTGACAACTCATTCTTATGACTTTCTATCTCGCCAAGCTTTAGAAACTATACATTTTTTAAAGAGAAAACAATACAAAAATAAATAAAAATTAGCAAATATTCGACTTTAGTGAACAACGTCGAATACTACTTTTTGGAATATTGTAATATTTGTGTCCCAGCATAGCAGAGGGGCAGTCATTTCATTTTTTTTTTTTTTTTCTAAAATGTGATAAAGCCACAAAAGCATTTCATAAATATCTGGCTACATTTCACTTAAACGCCAGAGCTTAACTCAACATGTAAATAAGACTTTTTTTAATTAATGTTAAGAGAAACCTCACATTTTGCAGGTTACATTTTATCTAAAAGGCTGAATTTCAAGAATTACTTACACTCTCAAAAATAAACAAGAGTTATTTGAGAAAATATGGGGAAGTTTTATTCAATATGTCAAGGGTAATGACCTTTCCTACCTGATGGAGGTACCAGGAGTGGGGTGACTGTTTCTTTGTTTTGTTTTCCCTCTACGTTCATTCATTTGTCTGGCCTGATGTGATGTGATGATGATGATGTACGTGCTCTTTGTGTTATAATTATTCTGTATCATTTGGGGTTTTGTGTTTGTGTTTTTTTTTTTTTTTTTTTTTTTTGCTTTTATTGTGATGTGTTTATTGTTTTGAATGTATAAATGTAAAAATAAAAATAAACATATTGTTAAAAAAAAAAAAAAAAAAAAAAAGGCTGAATTTCTCAGATCTAGTATTTCTGCATGGCATAACTCTATAAGCTATATCTACAAAACTGTTGGGTCAATCTTCACAACCAATATATCATTTTGTAGCTATGATTCACGGCTTTCAAATGAAATGAATAAATGAAAATGAAAAATGCAATTTGGTGAATGCCCTGCTTTGAATACCTATGAAGGTGGATTGTGCATCTCAATGGGAATGGAGGGGTTTCTGGACATTTGTGAGTTTCTGCTAAAATACGCTCCGTTCTTCATAAACATTAGAAAGACAAAACAGAGAAAGAAAAACCTGTGGAAAAAATGCATTTTCAGGAAATATTCAGGAAAAGATCAGTGAATTGAAACGGCTCATCTTTACATATGCATCACAATTACAATATTTTATTGAACTGTCATCATCAATATTTAATATCAATGGTCTTTTGTCAGGTGTTTGCTCTGAACAAAACACTAATAACTCACATTACCAAATGTAACAAAACACTAATAACTCACATTACCAAATGTAACAAAACACTAATAACTCACATTACCAAATGTAACAAAACACTAATAACTCACATTACCAAATGTAACAAAACACTAATTCATAATTGTATCTAAATGGATGTGAAGTCAAACGCATTGTTTTTGTGTCCTTAAGATCAAAGTTTAAGGTAAAAACATGAACTGGATGCTCCATCCAGCAAGTGATTTGACTATGCCGATGTTTTCAAGCAGCTCCACTGAGAAAAGAACATGAGAACAATGGGAACAAACTGTCATTAATCTATGAGGAGACAGACCTATCTATTATTATATTCTTGTTTGGTTGAGTCCTGCTAACACACACACACACACACACACACACACACACACGCACGCACACACACACACACACACACACACACACACACACACACACACAATTACATGAATGCAGAGTATATTTGTCCACGTGTCTACATTAATGCAGACACATGTACAAATGTATGCAATATGTGTGCATTTGGACACACACACTCACAGTGAAGAAGACGGTCAAAAGCAGGGAGGGCAAGAATAGAGCCCTGAGGGACAAATATTAAAGTAAATGTGGTTTAAGTGGTAAAAACTATAACATGGACATCATAAATACTATAGATATCCATAGATAGTTTTATCATATCTTTATTTTAAGAGAGGGAGGTAGCTTTGTGGACAACTTGGTGCTTTCTTAGATTTTATTTTGTAAAACACAAAGTAAATGTCAACTCAATATTCTCAACAAAAGTCAAAACATCAAAACCACTGAGGAGACTCCATGCTCACTACTTATCAGAGTTGTTCAGTTCCTACATACAGTGGTTTCTGAACGGCAGACATAACAAATACAATTTGTTGTGTTGCTGCCTTCACCCAGTGCTTTGAAAAGCTCCTGATACCTCCTGCTCCAATATGAAGGACCACACTACAATATGTGCAATGCTTCTGCTTGGGAATTGATTCCTTCCATGCTTTGAATGTGATGGTGTGGCTGTAGGTGAGACTACAACACCGCTAATGTTTAGGAGGCCTGTCAGCTGTGATGAGAGTCTCCACTTTATGTGCACTAATACATAAACTGCAATCTGAGAGCTCTGCACTTTTAACAAGAGAGTCACTGGTTATGATTACATGAACACCAACAACAGTGGGATAAATGTACCTGGAATATTCTGACAAATGTTTAGCATACTGACAGTTGCTCATGTTGGCAGAACTGACAATGTACTAACAACCCTGATTTAGTAGAAAATCTTTACAGTTGTGGGCAGATACTAAATGGAGATTTTAGAAAGGAAGATATTAACCATTTTTTCACCCTGGCGTGACATCCCTATTTTGGGCATGTCATTATAGATAAAAACTGTCAAAAAGTATTTGTGTCATGTGTTGCAAAAATAAACAGACGTTTAAGGATTTTATACAGCAGTGGTTCTCTGAGGAACTGGTACGCTGAATCTTGGGATTTTGTGAAAACCACATTTAGTCAGGTTCACTATGTATTTATGTTGGATTTCTTTGGGGATTTGTAAAACTATACATTTTTGGAATCTTCAGAGCATGGGGAATCCAAAAATCTTTGTTGGCATTTGCACAGACACCTGCAAAGCCGCCATTTTGGACGTTCAAAATGGCCGACATAAAATACATAATTTGTGCTATCTTGGCTTCTAGACAACCTAGAAATTGTATTAAACATGCCAATCCTATAGTTTCTGGGTCAAGGAATTGAATGAGTAAATGATGGGTGTAAAATGTTCCGGACCCCCACCCCCTTTCTTGAGGTTATCTATTTTGGGACCTCCCAGAACAGTACGCCAGCCAGTTAATGTCCGATTTTCATAATATTACAGTTATTTTGTAGGTTTTTAAACATCCTGAGTTCATTTATTACACTTCTAAAGCAGACTGAATAACCCTTCTGACTTTTGGTTGGGGTCTTTCCTCACCTGGGACCCCCTAGACAGACCCCTGAGCCTATCTCAGTAAACGCTCTGCTCCTGTTCCAGAACAATGTTAAATTAGACCATAGTTGAAGCATAAAAGTTGTTGTAGCTGGGCTCTGAAAACAAAAATGAGTTGTAGTAAATACCAGGGGTCTTCCACGGGGGGTTCGGGACCCCTGGGGTGTCCTCAGAGTCCCATCAAATCTTGATGGGATCTTTTTTTTTTAATGTAATGTTTTCTGGGGTTATGTATTGTACTTTGATGGTTTATTAGTATTCTCACACACACACACACACACACACACACACACACACACACACACACACACACACACACACACACACACACACACACACACACACCTCTTTGTTATTGTCACCCCAAAACCCTCACCCTATCTTCTTAAAGAACCCATGGTCAATTATGCCCAAAGAGATTCACTACAATACAGTAATTTCAGACATGCACGATCTATTCGTCTTCATCATCGTCATCTTCAATGTCCAACCTAATAGTGTTGACACAGTCTCCACCATAGCATAGAGAGAAAGGCAGGTTATTTGAGCAGCTGCACCGTCCCTTGCAACCTGCTTAAAAGCTACATTGAGCTCACGTACTGCCTTTGGAGCAGGGAGGGCAAGACACCTGACTGGAACAATCTCCAATCTCTGAATTCCATCTTTTTACTTTGATTGGTGGAAGCTCAGGGCAATTTGTCAGGTATGATTTATCCTGCATTGTGACGTAGTTGGCACAGAGGATATGGTAGCAGTGCAGCACAAGTTAAGTTGGAGGTAGCATCTCACCCTCCAAGTTCTTTGACAGAAATAGTTCCCATCTGAGTAATCGCAGGGTTGTTGGACCTTTTGAAATGTAAACACGGCATGCAAAATGCTTCAATGACTGAAATGTTGATGGAAGCTCACCATTAATAAGCTCAGGAGGAATGGAACCCTTGCTAATGGCTTTTTCATCATTATCAGGCTTCAATTAAGTAGGTGCTGACCAATGTCTTTTTTGGAGATTCCAACAAATGTTCTTCCCCTGTCAGCACCAAGAAAGAATGTGTAGGCCAAGGAACCTTTGACATTTGTGACATCGAATAACTTGAAAACGCTCGAATATATTGATTTCCATAATTTTTTCCTACCTTTAATACCTTTGACTGTTGCAAATTAACAACAGGAGGACATCAGTGTCGGGTGACCAAACACATACAGTATGTCTCACAAAGCACCATAAGCAGCAGAGGCAAGGACTTGATGAGGAATCAGGATATCAGCCTCTTCATGTGTGTGCACTTCCTCAAAATCATGTCCCTTGATGAAGGTATCATATTATGATTTGTCATACCTGACAAATTGCCCTGAGCTTCCACCTCCCTGCTCCAAAGGCAGTACTTGAGCTCATCAAATGTGGCTCCAAAGCAGGTTGCAAGGGTATGCTACCGGTATGGTAGAGACTGTGTCAACACTATTAGGTTGGACATTGAAGATCCTGCATGTCTGAAATTACTGTATTGTAGTCAGGGACGTACTGGGCCCCTGATTCAGCCCGGCAAAAAGAGTTGGAGGCCCTCATTGCACGCTATAGAGAGAGATCTCTCTCTATAGCGCTGCTGCTACTCAAAGATTTGCCATTTCAGATCATGACAAGTGACAAGCCAGTGGGCCAATTACTGTCCATGAGTTATATTTCATCGTTGTCAGGTGGAAACCTTGTACGTCCAAAACCGTTTGTTTTGTATTTATCATTTTAAAATTGATTTAAACTAGTGAAAACAGCCGATCTACAAGCACACGCCTCGCACCGCGAGGCGTTGTGTGCTTGTAGATCGTCTGTTTTCACTACTTTTGTGCGACAGCCTTGTATGATGAAGCAGGGCTTTGCTTTGCGAAAACAATTACAAATTTGAAACTTGGAGATACAAGGTTTCTGCCCGATAGTGACGATTTACTTTGTTGGCCGCCCAGCCCCCAAAATGGAACGAAGGCCGACATTTTATTTTTAATTTTTTCCTAATGGCCGGCCTGGACCGGCCAGGAATGAACCGGCCGTTCGGGAGTTGTCCCGCTTTTCCCAATGGCCAGCACGTCCCTGATTGTAGTGAATCTCTTTGGGCATAATTGACCATGATGGGCTCTTTAAGGATAGGGTGAGGGCTTTGGGGTGACAATAACAAAGAGGTGTGTGTGTGTTGTGTTGTCAGTGTGAGTGCAGTGCAATAAATGGACACGTTGTTCTGCGCGCCCAACGTGAGAAGTTGCAATACCTTCATTATTGCAATCCCTGCAGTAACAGCTAGATAACTGTCTAACACAAAAATGGTATAAATAATGCTGAGAATACTAATAAACCAACCAATAAAACAATACATAAACCCAGGATACATAAAACCATTCAAAGTTTCAAATGTAAAAAAAAGAGATCCTATCAAGATTTGGCGGGCCCCCTGTAGTAACTCTGAGGACCCCCCAGGGGTCCCAGACCCCTGTGGAAGACCCCTGGTATTTGCTACTACTCAATTTTGTTTTCAGAGCACATCTACAACAACTTTTATGCTTCAACTATGATCACATTGTTCTCGAGCAGGAGCAGTGCGATTACTGAGATGGGTCTGTCTGGGGGTCCCAGATCCCAACCAAAAGTCAGAAAGGTTATTCTGGCTGCTTTAAACATGTAATAAATGAACTCAGGATGTTTTAAAACCTACAAAACAACTCTATTATGAAAATCGGACATTAACTGGCTGGCGTACTGTCCTGGGAGGTCCCGAAATAGATAACCCCCAGAAAGGGGGTGGGGGTCCAGAACATTTTACACCCATCATTTACTCATTCAATTTCTTGACCCAGAAAACATAGGATTGACATGTTTAATTAAGTTTCTAGGTTGTCTAGAAGCCAAGATAGCACAAATTATGTATTTTATGTCGGCCATTTTGAACGTCCAAAATGGCGGCTTTGCAGGTGTCTGTGCAAATGCCAACAAAGATTTTTGGATTCCCCATGCTCTGAAGATTCCAAAAATGTATAGTTTTACAAATCCCCAAAAAAATCCAACGAATAAACATGTCTTAACATAGTGGACCTGACTAATTGCTCCATACTGTACTGTATATAACTTTAAAAATAAATGTTTTCTAAAAAAATAATATCAGTACTTTGTACACACTAATTTCCCAATACAGAGTCAAATTCTATACACTAAAATAAATCATTTATTTTTAACACTTTCAACCTGGCGTGTGTATTGTTCTGAATACAGGCATGTGTTGAGAGCTGACTTGCCCATACTGTAGGTGTTCCTTGGCCAGTGGGCACACAACTGGTCTACAGAATAGAACAAGACACTGAATCCTATAATAACTTACATGCCTGCATCCTCTGTCACTGTGTGAAACAGTTCATGTGAGGACATTGTAAAGCACTATGAACAGTCAAAGTTCACTCTGAGACCATAAAAATCATAACTTCTTCATTCACTCTATTGTTCCATCTAAATATAATAAAATAAAAGACTTGTCTTGACTGTGACACATCTCATTCAACCAATTCAGTATGTGTGGAGCATACTGCATAAGTGCCGAAATAGGGCATTGAAAATAGCTGATCTACAAGCTCACAATGTGTCACATCGCAAAACATTGTGAGCTTGGAAATCTGCTATTTTCACAACTAAATATCAATCAGGCTTTATGAGTGAATTTGTCTGTAAGAGTATGCATGCCTTTGTGTGTCGGGCTGTGTGTGTCCGTGTGTGGGCATGTGTATGTGTGAACTAGGCAACAGGTCTATGGTTTGTCAAAACTCTCTTCCTCATGCCAGTCTGTTCTGACTGAGACGATAAGATTGGGACCGGTTTTGGGCATTCAAGATTTCGATATGTTTAGTGTGAATAAGGATGTCAAAGTCATTGATTCTGCAAAGCCAATCTTGGAAGCCGTCGGCAAAAAACGATATAAAGTCCTTTGAATTTGCCTCTGGGACCACCGCCCGTGTAGAGACTGGATGTCGGCCCGTTCACTCTCCTTCAGCCCTGCTCATCCGGCGGTGCTCCTTTCTTTACATTCCTCATAACAACAATCTAGTCTACATGTTGTAATGGGAGATGTCAACAGATTCAGCTGCGGAGCTCTGAATCTGTCTTGAGAGATTACTGCAAAGCTAATCTTTTTGTAAAATATCAAATTGTAACTTACAATGTCACCAGTCATATCATGAGACTACAACACTGCTCATGTTTAGGAGGGCTTTCAACTGTGTGTCCACCCTGGGAGAAAGAGAGACAAGGAGAGAGAGAGAGAGAGAGAGAGAGAGAGAGAGAGAGAGAGAGAGAGAGAGAGAGAGAGAGAGAGTGTAAAGTTAAAGTTATAGTTATAGTTTTACAGTTACAATCAAATGTCATGTTACAGTTTAGTTAATAGAGATGCATAGAGATGTGATGTGATAAGATTGACAATGTCATGACTCTTAACAGTATCCTCAACAGATCATACCTTTTCTTATTTTTTTTAAACTTTTTTTTTTTTTTTTATGTAAACCTTTTTCAAATAAAACAACTCCGTTGAGAGGCATATTTCTGCTGGCATGTGACTTTATTTGTAGGATATTATATTTTGTTTCATGTACACCAAATGTGTATTCTCAATTTAACGCTGGAAAAAAAAAACTGAAGTTACTTTTTCTACTGTATGTAACTTTACATACTAGGGGTAGAAATGTATCAAGTTACTGCCATGGTGAGTTACTTGTAACTATGCAAGTTACGCTTTCAAAGTATCTTCCCCAACACTGCTGTGCACACCTCATAATAACCCAAACTGCACACAATTCGGAGGGTCCCACCCTTTTTGGACAAGGACTAGTTCAACTTTATTTTAAGGGTTAATACCTACCGGGGACGCTGTTAGGACTATGGGTGTGTTGTCTCCTCCGCGTCATCAGTGTCATCAATGCCCTAGGTGGGATTGGCGAAAGGGCCTTTCTGTGTGGAGTTTGCATGTTCTCCCTGTGTCCCCTGGGGTAGGTAGACATACCCTCAAAATAAAAACATGCAGTAATCCTGATCTCGATTCTGCCCCAAAAAATAAGAAAGAAATTGCATATTTTAAATAATCAATTTCAATGGAGATTCTTTTACCCGATTTCTTGCCCACCTGTCTGTTGGAGTTAGGCTACATCATGGCAAGGTACAGTAACTACTCAACCCAATCTTCTACCAAAGGGTTCTTGCCCTGTAAGGTGCTGTTTGTGCAACAGAATAAGATCTGAATTGCAGACTTGAATTGCTGACAAGAAAAAGTAAAAACACATTATTCATTATAAGGTAAACTCATGTTTATTGCCCTAACGTATAAACATCAACTCATTGAAATAGCTCTTCCTGTGTTTCAGCTGGTGATGAGGTTTATGTGTCCTTGGACACACTAATGATCTGCACACTACCCCACTCACACACACACACACACACACACACACACACACAACACACACACACACACACACACACACACACACACACACACACACACACACACACACACTATTAAACCTAGACTATATTGTTATGAATATACAACACCTAAATAATTTCCTTATGCTTCTCACAAAAAAGTTTATTAATGACTACATAATGATGTGCATTGATGGTACTGTAAGTCCACTCTAGCATACAAGTTACTGTACGTACACATATGGGCGTGTGCCTGTATTGTTTTTATACAGATTGCTTTGCAGAGGACAGTGTTACTTGAGGACAGGAGGCGATCAAGTTCTACCTGTTAAAATATGTGTTGGTTTGGCAATAAAGCAGACACGAACATAAATGATGATGAGTGATTAGATAATGAAGAGCATGGCAGGGTTTAAAGGAATGCAGTGTCATAACGAGTTTGATGCTGTATCGCGAAAGAGAGAGAGAGAGAGACAGACAGACAGACAGACAGAGACAGGAGGAAAGTACTAGTAAGACACCTCAGGGTGACTTGCGACCTCAGGGTGACATGCGACCTCGCCCGAGGTCGTGCCAATTCTTGGCCATCTGGCCAGTGATGGGACCAGTTACTCATATATGGAGACCCCTTCATGATAGTTATGTTATGTCAAAACATGCCCATATATGGACATTACCAAATATGGGCATTCCCATATATGTCCTTAATATTGATAACATAATATCCTTAATAATGTCCTTAATATTGACAATATAGGAATCTCCATATATGGGCATAAAACGTATGTTACTTAGTAATGCCAAGCAGGGCCTTGGTGAGTTAGGGCCTTGGTTTGATGCCTGTGGATCTCCATATAAGGGCATAAAACGTAGGGCCTTGGTTTGATGCCTGTGGATCTCCATATATGGGCATAAGGGGGTACCCTAACATTCTCATTTTCGGCCTCCATTTTCTGTACAATGTCACGTGACATCCCTTTCATGCCCATATATGAGTCATTCTGTACCACATCACTGTGATCAACTTTCGCTTTGCCATGCAATCAACTTCAGAGCAGTGATGTGGCAAAGAGTGACAGTGAGTCACAGTGATGTGGTACAGAATGACTCATATAGGCCTATGGGCATAAAAGTGATGTCACGTGACATCACTTCCTGTACTGATAAACACGTGACATCACAATGACATCACTTCCTGTACTGAAAAACACATGACATCACAATGACATCACTTCCTGTACAGACAGACAAGCTACGAGATTTCTCAGGGTATATTGTGTTTTTCATGTCATTGTTTTTCTATTGTAGACCTGTATCATCATATTTCTGGTCTCTCTTCCGGTATGGACTCAATTTCGATCCTTTAGAGAACATATTATTCGCCTGTGGTCTTACAAGCTATATTTAAAATGTATCAGATGCGTGTCTCTCTTCTCTTTTTGACTATGAATCTCTTGATGTCTTCATGTGCATCATAGTGAAAACACTCCTCCTGACACCGTGTAGAAGCATCCTTAAACAAGACACTGAACCCCTAACTGCTTCTGTTGCTGCCTATACATACTGTATGTATTACCTGTGTCTGTCTCATGACGTCAGAAAATCTATGATAATTTTAGCATTTTCCCATTAAAGTCAAAGGAGAAAATGAATTCACAAATAAATTAATATAAATGAAACTATACTAGATCATTACCCCTCTCCTCACCCGTCCCTAAGGGGTCCTTACCTGTCCTTACCTGTCCTTACCTGTCCTTACCTGTCCTTACATGTCCTTACCTGTCCGATCTCGGGCCGCTCACGTCTAGAGATCGCCTATTTATAAACTGGATAAATACCTGTTTGTATCCTTATACTCTATATGCATTGATATTATGATGTCACCCTTTGCCCCTCTCTGATTGGCTATGGGCATACATGCCACAGCCCGTGGCCCGTGATTGGCTACAGGGCTTAAACACAGACACACAGACACACATAGATGTGGCTAATTTATAGATAGACAGCATCATATAGGTTTGTACAGAGAAATACAGGTGCTGTTCGTGCAACAGGAAGGAATGTTTTAAGATCGTTTAAAACCACCTCAGGTGAAATCACACCAGGTAGGATCTGCACAGGTCAGGTGTCAATTTAATCTACATGATAGAAAGTAATCCCACACATGAAGACCAGGCCAATGTATTTTTTTCTTTCTTTTTTTTTTTTTTTTTTTACATTCCACCTCTGAGAATGGGATCTGAATTGCAGACTTGAATAATTAATAAAATGTTAAAAAGTAACAACACATTATTCATTGTAAGGTAAACTCACGTTTATTGTGCTCCTGTATAAACATCAACTAATTGAAATAGTTCTTCCTGTGTTACAGCTGCAGGTTTTAGTGTCCTTGGACACACTAATGATCGTACACTACCCCACTGACTCACACACTTGTACTATTCATTATTCAACACAACCCTAAGACCATCTTTGTTATACAAAAGGGACACCTACATAATTTCCACTCAAGTCCAATCTAGCATACAAGTTACTTACAAAGATGGGTGTGTGCTTATTATTAAAAGTCAGATTACTGCTAAGGACAGTGTTACTGAGGACAGGAAAACAAGTTCTACTAGCTAAACACTATAACTGACACGAACCTGATGAATGATGAGTGATTAGATAATGAAGGGCATGGCAGGGTTTAACGGAATGCAGTGTCATAACTAGTTTGATGCTGTATCCTTATAGTCAAAGCCATTTGCGAGAGAGAGAGAGAGAGAGAGACAGAGACAGAGAGAAAGAATATATATTCTTTTTTTTTCATTTTCATGTCATTGTGTTTCGAATTGTTGAACTGTATCATCATATCTCCACCTGGAGATTCTCCAGGTCACTCTCTTCCACTATCATATTAGTTGTATTTCGGGTAAATGTTAAAAAACGAAAATGGCATTTTTGCCAATTATCCAAATCCGTTCAAGTTAAAAGTTAACAATTTGTTTTGTATCGACAGAAACGATTCAAAGCAATAAATCAACACTCGTCTTTGAATTAATATCATTACAAAGTCGTAAAAGAACCCTTTTTAAAATGTGTCAAATGATTGTCTCTCTTCTCTTCTTGATGTATCTCGTCTTCATCTGCATCATGATGAAAACTCTCCTCCTGACACTGTGTGTAGAAACATCCTTGAACAAGACAGTGCAGGTCTGTGACTTGCATGGCTGTCAATGCCGTGTGAGGCCTACAGTACATTGTAAAGCAAAGTGCTTTACAAAAACAGAAACACTGCTGTTGTCTTTATTGCGACCGAAGGTCGCATTATACCCTGAAAAACCTTGTAGTTTGTCTGACTGTCTGTACAGGAAGTGATGTCAGTGTGATGTCAGTGAGTCACAGTGATGTGGTACAGAATGGCTACGGTCACACAGTCGGCTCTTCGGCTCGTTGAGATCTCGTACTCGCGCCTGGTGTAATTCCATATCCTATCATCCTCGGCTGTTCCTGTGAGCCCCGAGCTGCATTATGGGAGAGTCAACATGGCGCTGGTCAGAAGGACGTGTAGTTCTTTTGACTAGCGCGATTTGCAGAAGGACAGATCAAGGAATATATTGCCCACCCTACAGTACTCAACATGAGAACAATAATTATGGGCGTTGATGTTTCTCTATTCAATGGGGTGCCTACATTTGCATTTCTATGGGAGTGAGGTGTGAAAATCGATCGGCCAGGTAGCAGGAATGTGGATGAGTGTGATGACTCAGATGAGCACTTATATCAATGCCCATAAACATGCATGTGCAATAACAATAATATGAAATCCACAGTAGGCCTATCCAGCAAATATAAACATTAGTGCACAACCTGAAACTATAGACCCTTTCCTTTGTAAATGTCTCAATGTATTACTATTATTTATTTTTCCCCTGTTATTTTATTTTTGTGACTGCTTTTTTATTTGTCCCCTTTTGTTACTTCTGTTTTTTTCGTCTCTTTCAATGTTATATGAGTACAAGTACAAGTGGCTCCTGTGTAAATTAGCCTAAAAGCTTACAATGGTATCCTTTTAGTTGGGCTTGTACCAGTGATTTGTACTGTCATGAACTGTACTGTTTCCTATGCAACCTTCTAATAAATTCTTCAATCAATCAATCAAACCAAAGATGAACCCCAGCTATGCATATTCTGGGGGGGAATATGCAAAAATAGCCAATCTACAAGCTCACAACGTGTCGCTGAGTCGTGTTGTGAGCTTGTAGATTGTCTATTTTTTGTAAAGATTTATATAAACAAAGCAGTCAAAGAAATGTGGGTGATTATGTGTAACTGGAGACAGAGTTAACCAGTAAGACTCCCTAATCGGGCGCTTATCTCCACAAATAGGCCAAAAGTTTGTTTTACCAATTATTACACTATGTGAACATTTACATCAACAAATCCCAAGTACTGGTTTTTAGGGGTGCTGAGTGTGGCGCAGCAGCGTGTCATGCATTTTCTGCAGGGCCTTGTCACACCTTTGCCCTGCTCATATCTCCGCATCAGTATGACATCACACTGCTGACATCAGTATGACATCACACCGTACACAAATGACCCTTATAAGACCGGCATTATCTACCGACAGATTAGTAACAAGATGTCAAAATCGTTGAAGGTTGAATCTCCAGATATGGAGATAACCAACACATCCCTCCATTATGGAGATAACCGACGAATCTCACTAAGTCTGACCTCACAAGCCCCATACACGAACAACATATAACTCCATATATAGAGACATAGCTGCTGACATCAGTATGACATCACACTGCTGACATCAGTATGACATCACACCGTACACAAATGACTTGATTGATTGATTGAAGTCTTTATTAGAAGTTTGCATAGGAAAATGTACAGATTCATGACGGTACAGTTCACTGGTACAAGGTCTACTAAAAGGAGATCCATGAAAAGACTAAGCTTATTTCAACAGGAAACCATTTAAGTATCTCATATAACATTGAATGACAGACAAATAGAACACAGTACTATGCAGTAGATATGTAAAGAAAAGGGGGGGAAAAAGAAAAGAAAACAGTAAATCTAAACAAACAGTAAGTATATACAAGGAATATACAGTAAATCTAAACCCTAAATCTGACCCTTATAAGACCGGCATTATCTACCGACAGATTAGTAACAAGATGTCAAAATCGTTGAAGGTTGAATCTCCAGATATGGAGATAACCAACACATCCCTCCATATATGGAGATAACCGACGAATCTCACTAAGTCTGACCTCACAAGCCCCATATTTGGACACGAACAACATATAACTCCATATATAGAGACATAGCTTCTGACATCAGTATGACATCACACTGCTGACATCAGTGTGACATCACACCGTACACAAATGACCCTTATATAAGACCGGCATTATCTACCGACAGATTAGTAACAAGATGTCAAAATCGTTGAAGGTTGAATCTCCAGATATGGAGATAACCAACACATCCCTCCATATATGGTGTGATGTCATACTGATGTCAGCAGAGTGATGTCATACTGATGCGGAGATATGAGCAGGGCAAAGGTGTGACGTGTGATTGATTGATTGATTGATTGAAGGCTTTATTAGAAGTTTGCATAGGAAAATGTACAGATTCATGACGGTACAGTTCACTGGTACAAGGTCTACTAAAAGGAGATCCATGAAAAGACTAAGCTTATTTCAACAGGAAACCATTTAAGTATCTCATATAACATTGAATGACAGACAAATAGAACACAGTACTATGCAGTAGATATGTAAAGAAAAAGGGGAAAAAAAAGAAAAGAAAACAGTAAATCTAAACAAACAGTAAGTATATACAAGGGATACAGTAAATCTAAACAGACAGTAAGTATGTACAAGGAATATACAAGTATACAAGTATATACAAGGAAGGGGCAGGGAGGGTAGGGTTGGGCTAGGTTTTTTACCAGTTGCGAACGGCTGCTGCCTGTAAGTGGTTTTTCAGGGCAATTTTAAAGGATGCTAGTGATCCACACTCCTTTATGGCCTTCGGTAAGGCATTCCACATTTTTGTGGTATAGCAGAAGAACGAGTTCGACCCTTTCTTTGAGTTGACTCTGGGTTGAACGTGATCTGTGGCACTGCCTCTGGTGTTGTAATTATGGACATCCTTAACGTTTATAAAGTATTTTGACAGGTACTTGGGTATCATAGTGGTGTAGTGTATCTTGTACACCAGGCCCATTGCAAGTTGCTGTACTCTGTCATCTACTCTGAGCCACCCCACTCTTAACTGGTGAGTAGCGGTGAGGTGAGTCTGATAGGGAAGGTTAAGCAGGACCCTAATTAGTTTATTTTGGGCTGTTTGGAGTTTAGTTTTAAGGGCTTGTGGGGCGTCACGATACCATACGTGGACTCCGTAGTCAAAGAGGGGCTGGATTATTGCACCAGCTATGGTCTTCAGTGTGTTGAAGTTGACCATTGGGGCGATCCTCTGTAGGAAACGAGTTCGTTGGTTGATTTTTTGTATTACTTTTGAAGTCATCTTTTCGCTGGAAAGATTAGCTTCAAGGATACATCCTAAGTAAGAGACGTGTGACGTGTGACCGACGGACGGACGGACGGACGGCCGGTGGAGGTTTTGGTACTAAACTGCGACCTGACGGTCGCAATAAAAATATATATTTGGATATCATTCTGCTGTTCTTCCTAATATGCTCACATAAGCTATTCAGAGGGGAGAAAGAGTGGAAATTGGTCTGGCAATTCAACAACAATAAGGATGTTTACATTTATTGAAACACTCATGCATATGTCTGGCCGTTTGTTTTGAGTTATTTTCCATACATTCCCTCTGTATTTGGAGAGCTGGGTGATGAAAGAAAACTACAAGGTAAAAACCAGCTCCACAGGACGTTCTGTCCCATTGGATAGTGTGTATCACTGCCGGGTGATAGTAGAGCAGTGCTGAACCATGAACCCCCAGCTCGTGGCCGGAAACGCTCGGCCGGAAACGCCTCCGACGCGTCCCCGGCGGCGCGTAATACGTCATGTCCGTATTTTCCCTTAACATGGGAGTGAATGGGGGTTACGAGCCAAAGAGCCGACTGTGTGACCGTACCCAATGACTCATATATGGGGATAAAAAGGATGTCATGTGACATCACTTCCTGTACTGACAGTCAGACAAGCTACGAGATTTCTCAGGGTATAAAAGTCCATATATGGTGATTCCCAGAAAAAGAAAAAAAAACTTTTTATGTCCATACATGGAGATTTCTGATGTCATAAATTCCAGGTCGAAAATGAGAATGTTAGGGTACCATATATGGCCCATATATGGAGATCCACATGCATCAAGCCAAGGCCCAACTCACCAAGGCCCTGCTTGGCATTACTAATTAACGTTTTTTTATGCCCATCTCCATGTATGGGCATAACATTGTATGTATATGGATACATATTATTATTTAATAAAGGATAAAATAAAATAAAATATAAAATATATAAAATCCATATATGGTCATTCCCAAAAAAGAAAAAAAAACTTTTACTTTGTTGACATTTGTCCCTCAGGGCTCTATTCTTGGTCCTTGCCTTTGTCCTGATAATTAATCACTGTAAGTGTGTGAGTCCATATGCACATATTGCATACAACGTAGACAAATGTACAATTGTATTAATTTAATAGTGTTCAAGTATCTGTGTGTGTGTGTGTCTGTGCGTGTGCGTGTGTGCGTGCGTGCGTGTGTGTGTGTGTGTGTGCGCATTTGTGCGCGTGTGTGCGTGTTTGTTTGTGTGTTTTACCAGAACTGAGTCAACCAAACTATCAAATAATGATAGATAGGTCTGTCTCCTCATAGCAGATTAATGACAGTTTGTTCCCATGTTAATTTCTCAGCAGAGCTGCTTGAAAACATCAGCATAGTCAAATCACTTGCTGGATGGAGCATCCAGGTCATGTTTTTATCTTAAACTTTTGATTTAAGGACACAAAAAAATGTGTTTGACTTCACATCCATTTCAATACAATTATTATAAAATGTACGATTTGACCACATATTGTGGGCATGTCATAAAAGTAAAGTTAAATATGCGAAATATGCGATAACAGGCCCATAATAATGCGGCTTTACAAAAAAGTGTATGATACTGAAACTGTATCTATGAATATGAGAAAGTTGAATCTGAAACACAATTTTGCTGTGTATCTCTGTCAGCTAAAAGCTCACAACGCAACATATTGTGAGCTTGTAGATCTGCTATTTTCGGTTAATGTTCCCCTCAGAAAAGGAATGCTCAGGTTCAAGTTGTAAGAAATAGATTTGCACACAGTAGCTCCATTCAAAGGTTTTTATAGACATCCTCCTGAGTGACGTTTGGAGGAGAACCAGTGCTGTAAGTGTTACTGCACTGGTTCCCAAACAGTGGGTTGGGACCCATGTCTGGGTCATTATGAACGATGATTTGACCTTTGCTTTGAGACAAATAAATAGACTAGTTACTGCACTTTTATATCTATTTCTTCCCCTTTGATCTGATTCAAGTTGTTAAACTGACATGACTCAATTCAAGGATTAGATTTTTACATCCTTTAATATGATGTAAATGTTCTTCCTTTTCATTTCAATTCCCCATGGAAGAATTTGACATAGTGTCAACTGAATACTATATACAAACAAATTAACAAATTAGTAAAAACACATACATTTTTTGTCAAGCGACATTTCGAAAGGGCAATGTGATATATTTATAACCACGATACCTCCAAGTAAGCTGTTTTAATATTTTATTGTGGTGTTATCATTTTATTGACAGTGATTCAAGTGACTGCAGGGTTCATAGTCTACCTCAACGACACCAACCCATTGTGGTTTAATAAAACTAATTTAATATTTAACATACTGACCTCTGCTAACCATCATATAACTGTACTTTGTCATAAAAGGATTCATCCAACGTGGTTATCTATATTAGGAACATATATAAAAAATACAGTACAGTTCAGTAAAAGAGGTAAAGTATCATAATAATAGTCTGATGCATTTCACACGTGCTCTATCTCAACTGTATCTCATCGATCTCAATTCTCATTCTCATGTTGTCAATGCAAATAACCCTGCTGTGACAATTGAGGATTTAATTGCAGTCAAGAGCAGATTTAGATTCCTCAATGATAGCTACACACACACACACACACACACACACACACACACACACACACACACACACACACACACCTCGGCTAACCTGCTTTCCCAAAAATGCCATGCATGTGATGAAGACGTCACATGCTAGTTTGAGAACCTGGCACAGACTATATGAAGGAGTTTCCTTGTGTGTCAAAGCTCCACCCAGACTTTGCCAGATTCATACAGTATAAGACCATAAGATTCACGTTCAGATCAAACACAATTACAGTGAGGAGGACAGACTGTCTTTCCACAGCTACAGGAGGGAATACTGACCCAGACCACTGGAACCTGCTGCTGACTCTATCAGCTGAATGGACTTTAACAAGAACCACCATTCAAAGGGTAAACTTCAGGGAATATTCTAGAGTATAGGGAGTGTTACCACCACTGACTGGCTGATTTCCTGGCTTGAGCAGCATATTTGAAGCTACACACTGAGACCAAATGGCTTCCAACGCATCTCGCCCAGAAGAGGATTATTCATGTCCTGTGTGTTGTGACATCTTTAAAGATCCTGTTCTCCTGTCATGTAGCCACAGCTTCTGTAAAGCCTGTCTGCAGGAATGGTGGAGAGAGAAGGTAATAAAAGAATGTCCAGTTTGTAAGGAGAGACATTCAGTGGATCCACCCAGAAACCTGGCTCTGAAGAACCTGTGTGAGGCCTTCATACAGGAGAGACATCAGAGAGCTTCAACAGGGTTTGGGGTTCTCTGCAGTCTGCATGATGATGAGAAATTCAAATTGTTCTGTCTGGAATGTCAACAGCCAGCGTGTTTTGTGTGTCGAGATTCTGAAAAACACATCAACCACAGATTCAGACCCATCAATGAAGCTGCACCGGAACACAAGGAGAAAGTCCAGAAATTACTGAAACCTTTACAGGAGAAACTCGAGGTCTTTAATAAAGTTAAAACAAACTATGATCAAACAGCAGAACAGATTAAGGTCCGGGCCCGGCACACAGAGATGCAGATGAAGGAACAGTATAAGAAGATGCATCAGTTTCTACAAGAGGAAGAGGAGGCCAGGATCACTGCACTGAGGGAGGAAGAGCAGCAGAAGACTCAGATGATGAAGGAGAAGATTGAGGGTCTGAACAGAGACATATCAACCCTTTCAGACACAATCAGAGCCATAGAGGAGGATCTGAGAGCTGAAAACATCTCATTCCTGCAGAACTACAAGACCACAGTGGAAAGAGTCCAGTTCACACTGCAGGACCCACAGCCGGTCTCAGGAGCACTGATAGACGAGACCAAACACCTGAAGAACCTGACCTTCAGAGTCTGGCACAAGATGAAGGACATTGTCTCCTACACTCCTGTCATTCTGGACCCCAACACGGCTCATCCAAACCTCATCCTGTCTGATGATCTGACCAGTGTGAGACGTGGAGAGAAACAGCAGCTTCCTGACAACCCAGAGAGGTTTGACCACTGGTGGCGTGTCCTGGGTTCTGAGGGCTTTAACTCTGGGACTCACACCTGGGATGTTGAGGTTGGAGACAATACATTATGCGTACTGGGTGTGTTAGCAGAGTCTTATCAGAGGAAGGGAAAGGGAGGGGGTCAATACTGGAGCATATATTTAAATGAAGGTAAATACTATGCATACTCCTCACCAGGGTCACTCACTGATCTCTCAGTGAAGCAGAACCCCAAGAAGATCAGAGTCCAGCTGGACTGGAACAAAGGAAAGCTGTCCTTCTCTGATCCTGATACTAACACACACATACACACCTTCACACACACTTTCACTGAAACACTCTTTCCATTCATTTACTGTTACACTACTGATACTCTTAAGATGTTACCATGGAAGATCAGTGTAACTCTGGAGTCATGTAGTTAGACGTGATGATGATGATGATGATGATGATGATGATGATGATGATGATGATAAAGACAAACTATTGAGATCTTAAAGCGTAATACCAGTAAATGTTATTATCTATGATTGGTTTGTTGTCGAGGGCAATGAACAACATGTACTGTAGATAACAATGATGATAATGATGATGATGTCATGTTATGGATCATTTCAACTGTTTATTATCAATAATCAATGGTAATAATCAATGGTTACCAAAGTTGTAGATAATATTTAGTGTCTATTGACTGCTATCAGTTTTCAATATAGCATTAATTATATCAGAAATAGTACTAATGCCAACAATAATTACAGGATAATTTATAATGATTGTTAAGGTTATGGTAATTCATATTAGGGGATTCATATAGAAATGTAATTATCTCAGTAGTATCATGTTGAGGAATTGAGATACAGTACGTGTGAAATGCATCAGACTATTATTATGATACTTTTCCTCTTGTACTTAACTTTACTGTACTTTTTATATAATTTCCTAATATAGAATCATCACATTTGAGGTATCTTTTATTACAAAGTACAGTTATATGATGGTTAGCAGAGGTCAGTATGTTAAATATTAAATTAGTTTTATGAAGCCACAAGGGTTAGTGAGGTAGACTATGAACCTGCAGTCACTTGAATCATTGTCAATAAAATGATAACACTATAATAAAATGTTAACAGCTTACTTGGACGTATCGTCGTTATAAATATGCCATGCCACATTGCTCTTTTATAATGTCGCTTGACAAAATAAGTGTGTTTTGTATGTATGTATGGATAGTATTCAGTTGACACTATGGCAATTCTTCCATGGGGAATTGAAATGAAAAGGAAGAACATTTACATTATATTAAAGGATATAAAAATCTAATCCTGATTATTGATTGACCCAAAATATTTTATAAAGCTGGGTTGCAGATGAAACTTTTTTTCCATGTGCCATTAAGCAGCCAAATAGTACAGTGAAAATTATGTTTTCATCATCCACCGGTCATTATAACATCTATAAGTTTAAAAATTCAGGCCCAACCAGATTTTTTCAGGCTGTGTGAAACGTTCTGTAACAATCACTGAATTGAACCGTGAGACGAAAGAAGCACACGCTTCAGTCAAAGTCGATGCTTATTTTGTTTAGTTTGTCAGTTGTTTATGGTAAGCTGATCTTGAGCAAACAGCCATGTGTCAGTTAGTGCAGACTTCTTACCTGCAGACACACATGTGTCAGTTAGTGCAGACTTCTTACCTACAGACACACATGTGTCAGTTAGTGGAGACTTCTTACCTGCAGACACACATGTGTCAGTTAGTGCAGACTTCTTACCTGCAGACACACATGTGTCAGTTAGTGCAGACTTCTTACCTACAGACACACAGGTGTCAGTTAGTGCAGACTTCTTACCTGCATACACACATGTGTCAGTTAGTGCAGACTTCTTACCTACAGACACACATGTGTCAGTTAGTGCAGACCTCTTACCTACAGACACACATGTGTCAGTTAGTGCAGACTTCTTACCTGCAGACACACAGGCGGGAATAGGGTTTCCCCGGGTTGCTCTTCTTGAAGTCGGCCACCGTGTCGGGTTGGTAAACACTGAAACTGATCTTCCACTCCTTGTCAGCAGTCAACCTGAACACACAAAGCACAAGGTCACCTCGTTCCCCCAATACTCTTCATGAAATCATAGGAATAAACAGGTTCGTTCAATAATGCTTTGTCTTATAATGAAATGGATGTCAAGTCAAGTGTATCGTGACATTTTATATACATAACATTACCTGGATGCTCCATTCAGCAAGTTGGATGATTTGATACCATTGTTGAGCGATGCTAACCGCTCCTACGTCTGGCTTTGTGGGTAGGTCTGTATGAATGTCCATATGAGCACGAGACTGATGTCACACGAGACTAATGCCATAGAAAGTACGCAGAGACCGCCATCACCACAGCTGATGTCACGGACCGCACCGCTCATTTCGCACTGGTGCGGACTTCGTGCAGCGCTGCGAGCTTGTAGATCTATTTTTGAAAAGCCAACCCAGAAATCTAATATGACACAGATGCTTTCTTAGATTTAAGTAGATTAGTAGATTTAATAAACTATTCCAGACCAGCAAAACACCATCTCTGTTGCCTGGCGATGGGGTAGTGCTGACCCACTCTCATAATAGGGAAAAAATAACATTTGTTCACACCGTAAAAGAGTCAAATATTTCTTTATACCAGGGATACTCAAACTTCTGAACCAGTGGGCCACATTACAAAAATGTCAAGGGGCCACAGGCCAGCTGATAAAATGACATTGCTTAATTTCCACATAATGTAAGACAAGTGCAATGTGCATTATTTTATGGCTTGGAATAAATTCCATTTATATTCTGTCAATGTCAATTTGTAATAGAAGTAATTTGCTACATTTTCTCTCTTTTTAATTATGTTGTGCAATTAGCATATTCCACACAATCACTACACTAAAACAAACTGTACATTTGTCTGCTATTTGTCTGGGTTGTTGTCTATCTGCCTGCCTGCTATCAAGTGGGATAACATTAAAGATAGTTGAACACATCTCTCTTTCAATTGCTTCACATCATGTTATTCATGACTTGGCCCACATTCAACACAAATGGCTTTTTACAGAAAATAAACTTGTGAAAATAGATAGTTAAAGGAGGACTTTGCCACTTTTCAACCTATCTTCATATACTAGGTCCTCACTAATGTTCATAATAAAATAGCACAATTCTTTTCTACTGGGTCCAAGTCTCTTAGGAGAGCTGTGGGAAGTTCAGAAATCCATAGTCTTGTGACATCATCATTTTCCCCAAAAAAAAAGAATTAATCAATATATTTGAAAAAAATATTTAGACATTTATTATCGCGAGAACAATGGCTTCCACTTTAACATTGCAACTTTTCAGGAATAGAAATCCTGCATTTTCTATTAGCTTGGATTCCCAATCGATGATGTCACAAGACGATGGGTTTCTGACCTGCCCACAACCCTCCTCTGAGAAAAAAAAGCAATTTTATCGTCAACATTAGTGAGGACCAATTACATGAACATAGGTTGAAAAGTGGTGAAGGAAAATAAAATAAAATCCAACATTCTACCACTTTTTCGAGTCACGTGTTCAAATACTGGATTCTGATTGGCTAAATTCCGGAGGTTATGAGAGGACAACTGCCGCAAAGTTGTGTGAGGAGATCAATGCGCCTCAGTGTACATCCGGGGACTTCAGGAGGTAGTCGGAACACCTTTCCCCCAACCAACAAATGAAGGTCGCAGCGGTCCTATGTTTACTAACGTGCGTACTATCGTCGCCGATTTATTTGGATCCAATGCAATCCGCCAACTTTAAAGCCCCTTTTCTCTAAACCTATGCCTTTCTGGAAGCGAACAGCCTCTATTTACGGCCGGAACGGTGCTTTTAACTGACGTTAGCTTAGCTGTAAGCTAGACGCATGGATTAGTATGGAGTTGGCGCCATCTGTTGGTGAGTAGAAGATGTTGTTGGTGGAACTATCTGCTGTCTCGCGGAAGTTTTATAGGCAATAATGATTGTAACTTAAGATCCTTGCAAGTTACAACTATGTGTTTTCTTTCATGTATAAGGGAAAAAGTGGTAGAAAAGCTATTTACCACTCGGGGTCGGACATTATGCTCTGATAATGTCCTGTGTTAGGGTGTTATCGGACTCGGCTTCGCCTCGTCCGATAACACCCTAACACAGGACATTATCAGAGCATAATGTCCTCTCACTCGGGGTAAATTGCTTACATCTACTTAAAATAGATTACCCAGACTGTTTAGCTACCAAATGGCTAATGATGCAGTTGGTAAGTAGAGCTACAGTACATCTCTCTTTCATTTGATTTACATTAGGCCTACACTGATGTTTTGGGTATGCTAATTAGGCGGGCAGAGCCACTTGTTAAAAATAATAATAATAATAACTAGAAAAATATTGTTCCTTCGAAACAATTGTGGGCTCGCTTCAAGCCAGAAAACAATGGCTATAAAAGCACAAAATGTCAAGATCGCAGGCAGTGCTCTCTTTGACGTTACTGACGTCAAAGATTGGTCCATTTTCTTCCAAAAATGTGTTGTGCAAAAGTTGACCCGCTGGTGGCGCTATAACAGGCCAATGTGAGAAGGGTGGTATCTGTTCCTTGACCTATTGGGAATGTGCTTGCAAGATTTCACGCACATTGCAGGCTGTGTTCATGATTTGAGGTGTTTTTGGCTTTGGCCACTTTATCGCTGCTTGCAGCTATATTCATTATTATTTTTTTTTTTTTGTGTGTGTGCACTTCATAGGCATATTAGATAAAGGTCCTTAGATTGTGTGTAGAATGTTTCATGCAAATTGCAAAAAAAAATCCTAACGGGTTTAAGCGTTTCATAAACTGCTCAAAATGATATAGCGCCCCCCTTTGGCCAATTGGGGTAAGATTGGTTTTAGTGATATTTGGACTAACACTCTACATCTTTGCCAAATGCCATGAACATGTTACTTTGCATGTATGATTTAGAGGCAGAAGAATAATTTGCATAAAACTGCAATATTCATTGAATTTATTTTAAAAAGCATGTTTCAATTTTAAAGAAATCCGATCTGACAGATCTTTAGATATCGGTCCAAAGTTCACGTAAAAAAAGTTTTGTGCACGTGGAGCGAAAATTCCAGAATAAAAGCGGGTTTACGCGTTTTACAAACTGCTCAAAATGGCGGAAAATCGAAGGGCGGAGCTTACTTAACAACGACACAGATGTCTTCCGCTCGAGTCAAAGCACGCGTGTAACAAGTTGCATGTCTTCAAACGAAACGAGTCATGACTTATGCCCGTTTGAAGTTTGAATTTTCAAACGCTTCGTATAGCGCCACCCTTTGGCCGATTGGAATAAGATTGGTTTCAGTGATATTTTGACTAACCCTCTACATCTTTGCCAAATGCCATGAACGTGTAACTTTGCATGTATGATTTAGAGGCAAAAGAATAATTTGCATAAAACCGCAATATTAATTGAATTATTACAAAATTATATTTCACTTTAAAAGAAATCCGACCAGACAGTTTGACCGTATTGGTCCAAAGTTCATGTGAAAAAAGTTTCGTGCGCGTAACGCGAAAATCCCAGGAGGAGATAGATTTTTACTGTTTTTCATATAATTCCAAATTGTGGGAGACCTAAAGGTCAGAGGTCAAAAGTCAGAGGGTAAAAGTTGTTCGGCATGAGGAGACGCATACGTGTATACAGGTTTCATGACTGTAACTCAAACACAGCATGAGCTATACCTGTTCAAAGTTCGCACTTTCGAAGGCTTCCTACAGCGCCACCATTTGGCCGATTGCTATAGAAAATAATAGCACACTTCGCCACTGTAAACTGAACACATTGATGTTTTTATTTTCATTTTCTCACTAAGTATGTAGGAGTAGAAAGGAACCGAAGTTCCCGTCTACTGATTGCCTGCCTGATAGATAAATAAACTAGAAAAATATTGTTCCTTCGAAACAATTGTGGGCTCGCTTCAAGCCAGAAAACAATGGCTATAAAAGTACAAAATGTCAAGATCGCAGGCAGTGCTCTCTTTGACGTTACTGGCGTCAAAGATTGGTCCATTTTGTTCCAAAAATGTGTTGTGCAAAAGTTGACCCGCTGGTTGCGCTATAACAGGCCAATGTAAGAAGGGTGGTATCTGTTCCTTGACCTATTGGGAATGTGCTTGCAAGATTTCACGCACATTGCAGGCTGTGTTCATGATTTGAGGTGTTTTTGGCTTTGGCCACTTTATCGCTGCTTGCAGCTATATTCATTAATATATATTTTTTGTGTGTGTGTACTTCATAGGCATATTAGATAAAGGTCCTTAGATTGTGTGTAGAATGTTTCATGCAAATTGCAAAAAAAAATCCTAACGGGTTTAAGCGTTTCACAAACTGCTCAAAATGATATAGCGCCCCCCATTGGCCAATTGGGGTAAGATTGGTTTTAGTGATATTTGGACTAACACTCTACATCTTTGCCAAATGCCATGAACATGTTACTTTGCATGTATGATTTAGAGGCAGAAGAATAATTTGCATAAAACTGCAATATTCATTGAATTTATTTAAAAAAGCATGTTTCAATTTTAAAGAAATCCGATCTGACAGATCTTTAGATATCGGTCCAAAGTTCACAAAAACGTTTTGTGCACGTGGAGCTAAAATTCCAGAATAAAATCGGGTTTACGCGTTTTACAAACTGCTCAAAATGGCGGAAAATCAAAGGGCGGAGCTTACTTAACAACGACACAGATGTCTTCCGCTTGAGTCAAAGCACGCGTGTAACAAGTTGCATGTCTTCAAACAAAACGAGTCATGACTTATGCCCGTTTGAAGTTTGAATTTTCAAACGCTTCGTATAGCGCCCCCCTTTGGCCGATTGGAATAAAATTGGTTTCAGTGATACTTTGACTAACCCTCCACATCTTTGCCAAATGCCATGAACGTGTAACTTTGCATGCATGATTTAGAGGCAGAAGAATAATTTGCATAAAACCGCAATATTGATTGAATTATTAAAAAATAATGTTTCACTTTAAAAGAAATCCGACCAGACAGTTTGACCGTATTGGTCCAAAGTTCATGTGAAAAAAGTTTTGTGCGGGTTATGCAAAAATCCCAGGAGGAGATAGATTTTTACTGTTTTTCATATAATTCAAAATTCTGGGGGATCTAAAGGTCAGAGGTCAAAAGTCAGAGCGTAAAAGTTGTTCGGCATGAGGAGACGCATACGTGTATACAGGTTTCATGGCTGTACCTCAAACAGAGCATGAGCTCTATCTGTTCAAAGTTCACACATTCGAAGGCTTCCTACAGCGCCACCATTTGGCCGATTGCTATAGAAAATAATAGCACACTTCGCCAGTGTAAACTGAACACATTGATGTTTTTATTGTCATTTTCTCACTAAGTATGTAGGAGTAGAAAGGAACCGAAGTTCCCGTCTACTGATTGCCTGCTTGCCTGATAGATAAATAAATAACTAGAAAAATATTGTTCCTTCGAAACAATTGTGGGCTCGCTTCAAGCCAGAAAACAATGTCTATAAAAGTACAAAATGTCAAGATCACAGGCAGTGCTCTCTTTGACGTTACTGACGTCAAAGATCGGTCCATTTTGTTCCAAAAATGTGTTGTGCAAAAGTTGACCCGCTGGTGGCGCTATAACAGGCCAATGTAAGAAGGGTGGTATCTGTTCCTTGACCTATTGGGAATGTGCTTGCAAGATTTCACGCACATTGCAGGCTGTGTTCATGATTTGAGGTGTTTTTGGCTTTGGCCACTTTATCGCTGCTTGCAGCTATATTCATTATTATTATTTTTTTGTGTGTGTGCACTTCATAGGCATATTAGATAAAGGTCCTTAGATTGTGTGTAGAATTTTTCATGCAAATTGCAAAAAAAAATCCTAACGGGTTTAAGCGTTTCACAAACTGCTCAAAATGATATATTCATTGATTTATTAAAAAAGCATGTTTCAATTTTAAAGAAATCCGATCTGCCAGATCTTTAGATATCGGTCCAAAGTTCACGTAAAAAAAAGTTTTGTGCACGCGGAGCGAAAATTCCAGAATAAAAGCGGGTTTACGCGTTTTACAAACTGCTCAAAATGGCGGAAAATCAAAGGGCGGAGCTTACTTAACAACGACACAGATGTCTTCCGCTTGAGTCAAAGCACGCGTGTAACAAGTTGCATGTCTTCAAACAAAACGAGTCATGACTTATGCCCGTTTGAAGTTTGAATTTTCAAACGCTTCGTATAGCGCCCCCCTTTGGCCGATTGGAATAAAATTGGTTTCAGTGATACTTTGACTAACCCTCCACATCTTTGCCAAATGCCATGAACGTGTAACTTTGCATGCATGATTTAGAGGCAGAAGAATAATTTGCATAAAACCGCAATATTGATTGAATTATTAAAAAATAATGTTTCACTTTAAAAGAAATCCGACCAGACAGTTTGACCGTATTGGTCCAAAGTTCATGTGAAAAAAGTTTTGTGCGGGTTATGCAAAAATCCCAGGAGGAGATAGATTTTTACTGTTTTTCATATAATTCAAAATTCTGGGGGATCTAAAGGTCAGAGGTCAAAAGTCAGAGCGTAAAAGTTGTTCGGCATGAGGAGACGCATACGTGTATACAGGTTTCATGGCTGTACCTCAAACAGAGCATGAGCTCTATCTGTTCAAAGTTCACACATTCGAAGGCTTCCTACAGCGCCACCATTTGGCCGATTGCTATAGAAAATAATAGCACACTTCGCCAGTGTAAACTGAACACATTGATGTTTTTATTTTCATTTTCTCACTAAGTATGTAGGAGTAGAAAGGAACCGAAGTTCCCGTCTACTGATTGCCTGCTTGCCTGATAGATAAATAAATAACTAGAAAAATATTGTTCCTTCGAAACAATTGTGGGCTCGCTTCAAGCCAGAAAACAATGTCTATAAAAGTACAAAATGTCAAGATCACTGGCAGTGCTCTCTTTGACGTTACTGACGTCAAAGATCGGTCCATTTTGTTCCAAAAATGTGTTGTGCAAAAGTTGACCCGCTGGTGGCGCTATAACAGGCCAATGTAAGAAGGGTGGTATCTGTTCCTTGACCTATTGGGAATGTGCTTGCAAGATTTCACGCACATTGCAGGCTGTGTTCATGATTTGAGGTGTTTTTGGCTTTGGCCACTTTATCGCTGCTTGCAGCTATATTCATTATTATTATTTTTTTGTGTGTGTGCACTTCATAGGCATATTAGATAAAGGTCCTTAGATTGTGTGTAGAATTTTTCATGCAAATTGCAAAAAAAAATCCTAACGGGTTTAAGCGTTTCACAAACTGCTCAAAATGATATATTCATTGATTTATTAAAAAAGCATGTTTCAATTTTAAAGAAATCCGATCTGCCAGATCTTTAGATATCGGTCCAAAGTTCACGTAAAAAAAAGTTTTGTGCACGTGGAGCGAAAATTCCAGAATAAAAGCGGGTTTACACGTTTTACAAACTGCTCAAAATGGCGGAAAATCAAAGGGCGGAGCTTACTTAACAACGACACAGATGTCTTCCGCTCGAGTCAAAGCACGCGTGTAACAAGTTGCGTGTCTTCAAACAAAACGAGTCATGACTTATGCCCGTTTGAAGTTTGAATTTTCAAACGCTTCGTATAGCGCCCCCCTTTGGCCGATTGGAATAAAATCGGTTTCAGTGATACTTTGACTAACCCTCCACATCTTTGCCAAATGCCATGAACGTGTAACTTTGCATGTATGATTTAGAGGGCGAAGAATAATTTGCATAAAACCGCAATATTGATTGAATTATTAAAAAATTATATTTCACTTTAAAAGAAATCCGTGAAGACAGTTTGACCGTATTGGTCCAAAGTTCATGTGAAAAAAGTTTCATGCGCGTATCGCAAAAATCCCAGGAGGAGATAGATTTTTACTGTTTTTCATATTATTCCGAATTGTGGGAGACCTAAAGGTCAGAGGTCAAAAGTTAGAGGGTAAAAGTTGTTCGGCATGAGGAGACGCATACGTGTATACAGGTTTCATGGCTGTACCTCAAACACAGCATGACCTATACCTGTTCAAAGATCGCACTTTCGAAGGCTTCCTACAGCGCCACCATTTGGCCGATTGCTATAGAAAATAATAGCACACTTCGCCACTGTAAACTGAACACATTGATGTTTTTATTTTCATTTTCTCACTAAGTATGTAGGAGTAGAACGGAACCGAAGTTTTTGGTCTACTTGATCTAGTATAGAAATAAATAAATAATGACAATAACTAAAGTGTGCTCGCCTTTAGGCGAGCCCACAATAATGACAATAACTAAAGTGTGCTCGCCTATAGGCGAGCCCACAATAAAACAAAATCATCATTTTAATGGCCGCTTTCAAGATGTTTTGGCCATTATCTCTGGAACGCAAGGTCCAATCTGCTCAGTTTAAAGCTTGTTGGATGCGTGACGTGTGTGTGTGTGTGTGTGTGTGTGTGTGTGTGTGTGTGTGTGTGTGTGTGTGTGTGTGTGTGTGTGTGTGTGTGTGTGTGTGTGTGTGTGTGTGTGTGTGCGTGCGTGCATGTCTATGAACTTTGCAAAACTTCTGTTGTGTACCAAAGCTACTCCCCATCAAACTCAGCAGACAGAAATAGGATACAGAAATAGAAACCTTCCAGCACACTCCTCACAGACCACTGGAACCTGCTGCTGACTTTGTCAGCTGAATGAACTTTAACAAGAACCTGGATTCACCGAAAATGAACTTCATCTGAAAACTCTAGAAGAGGCAGTGTTATCACTAATGACTGGTTGATTTTGTGTCTTGAGCAGTGCGTTTGTAAAATGGCATCTAAGTCGTCTCTCTCAGAAGAGGATTATTCCTGTCCTGTGTGTCGTGACATCTTTAATGATCCTGTTCTCCTGTCCTGTAGCCAAAGCTTCTGTAAAGCCTGTCTGCAAACATGGTGGAGAGAGAAGGTAATAAAGGAATGTCCAGTTTGTAACGACAGACATTCAGTGGATCCACCCAGAAACCTGGCTCTCAAGAACCTGTGTGAGGCCTTCATACAGGAGAGACATCAGAGAGCTTCAACAGGGTCTGAGGTTCTCTGCAGTCTGCATGCTGAGAAACTCAAACTGTTCTGTCTGGAATGTCAACAGCCAGTGTGTTTTGTGTGTCGAGATTCTAAAAAACACATCAACCACAGATTCAGACCCATCAATGAAGCTGCACCGGAACACAAGGAGAAAGTCCAGAAATTACTGAAGCCTTTACAAGAGAAACTGGTGGTCTTTAGTTAAGTTAAAACAAACTGTGACCAAACAGCAGAACACATTAAGGTCCGGGCCCGGCACACAGAGATGCAGATGAAGGAACAGTTTAAGAAGATGCATCAGTTTCTACAAGAGGAAGAGGAGGCCAGGATCACTGCACTGAGGTAGGAAGAGCAGCAGAAGACTCAGATGGTGAAGGAGAAGATTGAGGGTCTGAACAGAGACATATCAACCCTTTCAGACACAATCAGAGCCATATGAGGATCTGAGAGCTGAACACATCTCATTCCTGCAGAACTACAAGACCACAGTGGAAAGAGTCCAGTTCACACTGCAGGACCCACAGCCGGTCTCAGGAGCACTGATAGACGAGACCAAACACCTGAAGAACCTGACCTTCAGAGTCTGGGACAAGATGAAGGACATTGTCTCCTACACTCCTGTCATTCTGGACCCCAACACTGCCCATCCAAAACTCATCCTGTCTGATGATCTGACCAGTGTGAGATATGGAGATGAACAGCAGCTTCCTGACAACCCAGAGAGGTTTGACTACTGGGACCGTGTCCTGGGTTCTGAGGGCTTTAACTCTGGGACTCACAGCTGGGATGTTGAGGTTGGACACAATACATTCTTGTCTTTTCAGAGGAAGGGACAGGGAGGGGGTCAACACTGGATCATATGGTCATTTAAAGGTAAATACATAGCATACTCCTCACCAGGGTCAGTCACTGTTCTCTCAGTGAAGCAGAACCCCAAGAAGATCAGAGTCCAGCTGGACTGGAACAAAGGAAAGCTGTCCTTCTCTGATCCTGATACTAACACACACATACACATCTTCACACACACTTTCACTGACACACTCTTTCCATTAATTGGCACTCAACGTACTGTCCCTCTGAAGATGTTACCATGGAAGATCAGTGTAACTCTGGAACCATGTAGCTAGTTGTTGATGATGATGATGATGATGATGAGGATGAGGATGATGATGATGATGACGACGACGACGATGACATGTTATGGTTCATATTTATTGTCTATTGTCAATAATCAATAATTACAAAGTTATTATAGACAATGTTGAGTTAATGTAGACACGTGGTCAAATGTACAATGCATACATGTAGGCCTACATTCATTTAATAGTGTTCAAGTATCGGTGTGCGTGTGCACGCTTGTGTGAGTGTTTGACCAGGACTGAGTCAACCAAAATAGAATATAATAGTAGGTCTGTCTCCTCAGACAGTAGATTAGTGACAGTTTGTTCCCATTGTTCTCATGTTCTTTTCTCAGCAGAGCTGCTGCCTTGAAAACATCAGCATAGTCAAATCACTTGCTGGATGGAGCAAAACAATGTGTTTGACTTCACATCCATTTAGATACAATTATTATAACATTTAAAAAACAGGGATAACAGGCCTCTGAGCTTGTAGAGCGGCTATTTTTGGTAGAGTGTTAAATGTCAGAAAAGACACATTAACAGGAACCCCAACATATTAATAGAAAAAGTGGGTAATGATTTTCAATACAAGTGTATGAAGCAACTGAAACTGTATCTATGAATATGAAAAGGTTTAATCTGCAACACAATGTTATACAATTATGTAGTGGGGTTCTGTTGTCTCTTTCAGCTAAAAGCTCACAATGCGACACGTTGTGAGCTTGTAGATCTGCTATTTTCTGTTAATGTTCCCCTCAGAAAAGGAATGCTCAGGTTCAAGTTGTAAGAAATAGATTTGCACACAGTAGCTCCATTCAAAGGTTTTATAGACATCCTCCTGAGTGACGTTTGGAGGAGAAATCTCTTCTTCAGACTCCAGTCAAAGTCAAAGTGCAGTAAGAAGACAACAATTATACTGATGAATTGGGATTTGAAGTGTTTCTACTGTCAGTCAGTGGTTCCCAAAGCTTTTAGATCAAGGCCCTAAAGAGAAATAAGACATTACGAATTAACAGATCTACAAGCTCACAACATGTCACTTCGCGCCATTTGTGAGCTTATATATCTGCCATTTTCACTATTCTGAAACATTATTATATTTTTTATTTATTTATGAAATATTGAAAATGTTAGAATTGAATGAAATGTTCTTTTAATAGTTGGTTTTAATTGATTGTTGAAGTTGTGATTGTTTTTTTTTTAGTTTCAGCTCTCTTAAATCATTTGAAATAATACAGTATTAGTATAACTTTTAAAATGTAGAAATAAAAAACAAAAGGTGATATTTACTTGTCCCCCCAAAATTGGGGAGCGGGGTTTTTCAAACACTTTCGAGATTTTTCAAAAGATTTTTTTAAAATGCAGATGTACAAGCTTGCAGCACATTATGAAGGTGACGCACTGTGAGCTTGTATATCTGGTATTTTTGAGAACTGACCTAACCACTAAAATTTTAAATTACATAAGCCGCACGGTTTTAATGGGATAAACAATTTAGTTAAAAACACATAACTGTTTTGTCAAGCGACATTTCAAAAGGGATATGTTACATATTTAGAACCACAATTCCTCCAAGCTATTATCAGTGATTCAAGTGACTGCAGGGTTCATAGTCTACCTCAGCCATAAAACTAATATTTACGATACATACCGGTACATCATACTGACCTCTGCTAACCATCGTATAACTGTTTTATAATGTCATAAAGAGATTCATCCACCAACATGGTGATTATATATTAGGAAATCGCGTAAAAGTACAGTTCAAGTTCAGTACATCAGTGTAATAGTATCGTAATAATAGTCTGATACATTTTATAGTAAAGCATATAGATCCCTCAACATGTTTACTGCTGAGATAATTTAATTTCTACATGAATCCCCCAGTATTAATACAGACCAGGACAGGAATTTCATGGAGGCGACGAAGGCCATGGCCGTCGTTGCCCCTCAGTTTGGCCTTCATGTGTCCCTCAAATAAATGGCATGCTCTGAGGCCACAGTGGCCCGAATACATGTAGACACCAGTGTTTTGTTGAGATTCTGAATTCTTACCCTTCTTTACACTGAAAACCAATCCAGTGACTTTAATTGGTGCTGGGATGAGCATGGATAAGTAAATACCATTATTTATTTGTTTAGCTGCAGAGTAAAATCAACCTTAACCTTTACATTGAATTCATTCGTTCAATGGACTAAAATCTTGTTTTATTTGATAGCCTTCCTGCCCCTCCCTCTAGTGTCAGTGAAGGTGTAGTGTTGTTCAATAGATATCAGTCTTGTAGGTTATACTAGTACATGCAGCTCATACAACCTCTGTTCTACACAGCTACTGTAGGTCCCTTCCACACCATGTCATAAACAACATGTCTATCACTATTTGATTTAAACTACTAGAACATGGACATCATAAATACTATAGAGACCTGTAGATAGTTTTATCTTTATTTTAAGAGGGGGAGGTAGCTTTGTGGACAACTTGGTGCTTTCTTTGATTTTATTTTGTAAAAAAGAAAGTAAATGTCAACTCAATATTTTCAACAAAAGTAAAAAAACAAAAACAAAAAAAAAACATCAAAACACTGAGGAGACTCCATGCTCACTACTTATCAGAGTAGTTCAGTTCCTACATACAGTGGTTTCTGAACGGCAGACATAACAAATACAACCATTAGTTGTGTTGCTGCCTTCACCCAGTGCTTTGAAAAGCTCCTGATACCTCCTTCTCCAATATATGAAGGACCACACTACAATATGTGCAATGCTTCTGCTTGTGGGAATTGTTTCCTTCCATGCTTTGAATGTGATGGTGTGGCTGTAGGTGAGACTACAACACTGCTAATGTTTAGGAGGCCTGTCAGCTGTGATGAGAGTCTCCACTTTATGTGCACTAATATGGAGAAATAAACTGCAATCTGAGAGCTCTGGCACTTTTAACAAGAGAGTCACTGGTTATGGTTACATGAACACCAACATCTCAGAACAACAATGGGATAAATGTACCTGGAATATTCTGACAATGTTCACAATACTGAACAGTTTGGCAGCACTGCCAATGTACTGACAACCCTAATTTAGTAGAAAATCTATATAGTTGTGGGCAGATAAATGGAGATTTTAGAAAGCAGGATATTAATTACTGATCACCTTGGTGTCACTATTTCGGGCATGTCAAAAACTGTAAAAAATAATTTCAAAAATAGCTAGGAGCTTGTAAATCGGCTATTTTTTAAAGGATTTGAATAGGGCTTAAGTAGTTAAAGGGGTCCCATCCTCTTTTACAGTACACTTTAAGACATAATAAGACAGAATAAAGCCATAATAAGAAATAATGTGTTGGTAATTAGAACTAATATTATTGTATTAGATAAAAACAAAGACAGAATAGCAGAAAGAGCGAATACATTATCTGGCAGCGGCAGGTACCACCGCACGACCAGCAGTTCGACCGGCAGTCGCGCTGCATTGCCGCTGATAGAACTGGCGGCCACCGCGCGGACCAGCAGTTCGACCGGCAGTCCCGGCAGTAGGGACTGCCAGACTGCCAGTAGGCCGCCGCACGGAACGGTAGGTAGGACCGGCATCGCTGGTAACTGCCGCGGCAGCCACCACCGCACAGACGGGCAGTTTACCGCTACGGGACCTGCCGGTCCGTGGGGCGGCCGCCGGTCCTACTGCCGGGACTGCTGGTCCTATCGCCGGCGATGCAGTGCGACTGCTGGTCAAACTGCCGGTCGTGCAGCAGTGTCTGCCGCTGCAGCTCCGCGGCAGGTGCCAGTGCCAGATAATGTATTCGCTCTTTCTACTATTCTGTCTTTGTTTCTGTCTAATAAAATATATTAGCTCTAATTACCAACACATTATTTCTTATTATGGCTTTATTCTGTCTTATTATGTCTTATTATGTCTTAAAGTGTATTGTAAAAGAGGATGGGACCGTTAAAGGCATGTATATAAAGATATATACAGTATATCCTGAACAAGACATAAGGAGATGTTATTGCAGCTGCAGTGTGTATGTAAAGTAAGTACAGTATGTACAGTGTACATATAGTCAGTGTCGGAACATCCTAGAGGATTGTTGTCCTCATAGAACATCCAGAGGATTGTTGTCCTCATAGAACATCCCAGAGGATTGTTGTCCTCATAGAACATCCAGAGGATTGTTGTCCTCATAAAACATCCAGAGGATTGTTGTCCTCATAGAACATCCCAGAGGATTGTTGTCCTCATAGAACATCCCAGAGGATTGTTGTCCTCATAGAACATCCCAGAGGATTGTTGTCCTCATAGAACATCCAGAGGATTGTTGTCCTCATAGAACATCCCAGAGGATTGTTGTCCTCATAGAACATCCAGAGGATTGTTGTCCTCAGGGGAACACGTCAGTGGGCAGATGGAAGTCTTTGAAGGTGTAGAAGGAGATGTCACCATGGTCCACCAAAGCAAAGGTGACAGGAACGTCCCTGCTCTGGAAGGCCAGCAGTTTGACAGTCTGCAGGTCAGGAACTGGACCCTGGAAGCTGTGGACACACACACACACACACACACACACACACACACACACACACACCCACCCACCCACCCACCCACACACACACACACACACACACACACACACACATTTGGTTAGGTTTTACTATGGACATGCAAGTTGTTGGCACACAAGTGAGAAAAATAAAACACACTAGCTCGTACAGGGAGCTTGGCACTTATTTACTTATTTGTCAATACTGCACCGCTGTGCTGGTGGTGTGAATGTTCCATAGAGAATGAATGATGACATGTTAGTGTTGTCTACAAACGAGGAACACTGGTCTGCCTTGAAACAAGCCCAGGTGTGAAAACCACAAATTATTATACAACATACAACTTCTTATCACCTGACAGGGGGAGCTTGGGAGGAACACGTTATTCCAACCAGTTTCTTTCCCCTCCATCAGGCGCCCCGGCTGGCCAGGGGGAGGCAGTATAGATACCAGGATTACTGCATGTTTTTGTGAGGGTACATATCCTAGGAGTCACAGGGAGAACATGCAAACTCAACACAGAAAGGCCCTTTCGCCAACCCCACCTCGGGTGTGGGCACTGATGACGCGAAGGAGAAAACACGCCCCCAGCACCCATAGCATCCCCCGTTGGGAATCGAACCCAGGACCTTCTAGCTGTGAGGGGACAGCACTACTAAGCGCAAAGTTTGACCTTATGGTCAAGATTATATTTATCCCCTGAGCAAGCAGGCCGGCTTTCCATTGAGCTCATGGTTCAATGGTAAAAAAGAAACAATTCAAATCCAGGACAGAAGAGGAAAGTTACATAGTGCTTTAGGGTTACATAGTGTTTGCCTGGTTCCAGACCATAGACCCCGCCCACTCTCAGAGTGGACTAGTGTAGTCATTTCAGACAGTTACCTTCCCTCTACAGTTAACTTTAGAGGCTATGTTCGCAGGAAATTATTCTGGTTTATATTCCCCATATTACAAAGATCTTGCGGACCCATGAAGACCCCCTGTTGATGTTTTTACTGAACAGGTGCTTCCTACGTTTGTCTTAGATTCTAAACATTTGATGTATTGATGTTTTACCTTGCTATTGTAGATTGCTCTGGATTAAGAGCTACATGCCTGAATTGTAAATTCTAAGCCCTAGAACTAAGTAAATGTGCTTGTAGGCACAAACTGTTTACAAACCACTGTACAGACTATAACGACACACTGAACCCCTGACTGCCCCTGATGAGCAGGACTGTCGCTATTGTCAGTGTGTGAAAGAGTTCATGTTTAGCCTACACTGTAAAGTAGCCTACTTTGAACAGTCACAGTTCCGTTTGAGACAATAAAAAAACATTCTCTCTATTGTTTCCTATTAGTAGAGGAGCCTATCAATTTTTGTAATTTTGGAATGATAATTTTTGGAGACATGTATATCTTCATTCTTGGGGTTCTCACAATGCCAAAAAAACATGTCTTCAATTTTTCTTTTTGTGTTTAGCATGTGTAATTAGCATAATTAGCCAATTAATTGCCAAAAACAGTAAATGGCAATAACTTTGCTTCTGGGTAACTTATAAAGGTGATCTAAGAGTCTAAGTCCATGTTTGTGAGGTCCAGAAACTCATATGTTACCATTGTGAAGTCATACAACCTTTCCTAATTAGCATAATTAGCATAGATTACGCAAAAACGAGGTGAAAATAAGCAAATTGCTGCATTTCTTTGTTTTAGTCAACTTTGAAAGCTTCTCACAGACTCTACAAGTCCAGGAATTATTATTATCCTATACATGAATCATGCAACCTTTTGTCTGTGTAATAATTATGTAATAATCACACCGAAATATATATTTCTAAATTTCTTTATATATCCCTCATATAAAATAAAGAACAATATGAGAAATGGTCACAGAATTATCAGATCGTTTATACTAATATGTACAGAAAGTTCTGTAAACACATTTAAATAGAAGGGTCTCCATCTTCGTCGTCGTCATCGTCAATCCCCAACAGTTGCGCCTTGCTTACATTACAACACACCTCTTCATCTGCCCCACACATGCACATCTCAGAGTAGTTCAAATTTTGAGATCGACAAGAACAATGTGACATGCACTGGGATTTCTTGCAGCCACATTTGATCAGTTGAGTAATGGTGGCTGGAGCTGGGGGATCCCATGTTGTGACTGGCACCAGATGATCTCCCTCAGCCTCCCATCCATATTCAGTTGCTGGTGGCATCTGTGGGTTAGGTACATGGTCCTGATACCATACCATTGCCTGGTAATGGGCACGGGCAATGGCTTGATGTAATGCTCCTTGTGTAGGTGGCAGCTTCTCTGCTTCTAATTGTTTCTTTGTGAATAACCTCCACCTGAGACTGAGATCACCAACATCCACAAGATTTGTACCGGGCTCGTACAGCTGGCAAACAAATGCTTCAATCTTTTTTTCTGTGTCAGAACTGAGCTTTTTTGAAGTAGCAAATGCAGATACCACCTCCACAGGACACCGGTGTAGGACTTGCCAACAGGTTAACTTTCCCTTTCCAGCAAAATGGCCTGTCTGGTCAGCTCCAGTGAAGGCATTGGAACCCTGGTAAGGCTGAAGTCCTTGTTTTACCCAGTGCCTGCACTACTGGCTCCAGTGAGATGATACGTTTTTTGTTTCCCACACCGGTGATGAAATAGGTGTCCTTGCACAGCTGATTGTACCGTCGGATTGCAAGAACAAAGACATCAGTGTCCGGGGACTCAATGTAGAGCTGTGTTGCCCTCTTCAGACAGCAGGCTGTGCAAGATTATCCTTGTGTCAGCCTCTTCCTGTGAGCTGTAGTGTGGAGATGTTTTACATCGATATAGTTTGAGTGGACATCTTGCCTTGACGTGATTATGAAAACGTTGGGTTTCCCCTGGAAGTGTAGGAGGGCTTTCTTAACAAGATAGACAGTCAGCTCATCTTTGGTGTGGATACCTGGCAAGAACTGTTTTTCAGACACCTTCCCTATCAGTGTGTTGTCTTCCACATGATAAGTGGTAGGGGGCTTGCCACCCTGGCGTCGCTTACGCGTGGCCTCCTTCAGTGAAGATGCGATATCATAGCGGTCAAATACTACATGGGTCTCACTATGTTCTTTGGTCTCCCTGTCCAGTATGGCTATGAAGTGGTCAGCCCACTGGGAACATATCTTGATCCATGATGGCTTTCCCATTGCCTGTACCAATGCCATTCCATCTATGACAGTTACACTCTTAGATGGCAGGGGACAACTGTCAGTGACAGCACTCTGTGGTTGCTGATCAACACCAACGTCACCAGTCCTCTTCTCATTCTGCAGCTCCTCGAGAATGGTCATGAGCTTGCTCTTGTCTGTGCAGGGCCGAAGCTCACCAGTCACTGTGAAGAGAGCACGTGGTTTGGCAGTGAACTCGTGCTGGCCAATGGCTTCTTTGAGGTTGATCTCTGACCGTGATCGAGCAACAATCAGCATTCGAGCAAACAATGACCTGTCATCCTTCAATTCCACCACCTGGTCAGCGAGCTTGTGTTTCACAACTTTTCCTGCACTCTTCCACATCTTCAGTTGAACCTTTTTCATTCTGGCCCAGACACTGACTTCATTTTTGTTATTGCGTGCTTTCACAAAAGCAACATAGTTCTGCTGGCCAATTTCGTCTTGGCTGCATACATCTTTCTCCACGTGGGGTGGCATCACAACTTTTGTGATGATATTGGGTAGGTCTTTGCCATCATATGTTAGAGGATTCAAAGATGACTTGATCACATGCTTCAATCGAAGTACATTCTTTTCCTGCCTTGTCCAGACAGCAATGGACAAGTCATGGTGCTCCTTTTGTGTAGCTGTTTGTGTGATCTGTGGTCTGCAGGGCCTTCATTTCTGCTAGGTAGACTGGAACCAACCGGGCATACTTCTGCTTGTCATGAGCAAAGAAGTATTAGCATAGCTCATCCAGGGAAGAAAGATGAAGTTCCCAGAGGCCATCACGGGTAGCACGCATGAAAGTGTATATCAGTAACACCATTTCAATAACTATGATTAGCTTTATCAGCTGTGATCCCTCACAGCTGAAGCACAGTTGCTTGACTCATTATGACAAGAATTAATCTATGGATATACTAACAGAAAAAGAAACAGGTAACTTCCTACTTTCAGACTAATTAATAAATCATGTATGCAGATTGTACTAATGACAAAAGGTTGCATGATTTACTTACATCAGGATAGGAATTTCTGGACATGTAAACATACTCAATTAGTCAATAAGAGTCTCAGATTATCTCTCCAAAGTCAGCTAAATGTGAAAAATGAACTGATTTCCTGATTTTCAACTTGTTTTTGTATAATTTAAGCTGATTATGCTAATTATGAAAGGTTGTATGACTTCACAATGGTAACATATGAATTTCTGGACCTCACAAACATGGACTTAGACTCTTAGATCACCTTTATAAGTTACCTAGAAGCAAAGTTATTGCCATTTCCCGTTTTTGGCAATTAATTGGCTAATTATGCTAATTACACATGCTAAACCCAAAAAGAAAAATTGAAGACATGTTTTTTTGGCATTGTGAGAACCCCAAGAATGAAGATATACATGTCTCCAACAATTATCATTCCAAAATTACAACCAGCAGAATCACTTGATTGGCTCCCCCACTATATACTAAAAGAATAATAAATAAAAGTGTGTGTGTGTGTGTGTGTGTGTGTGTGTGTGTGTGTGTGTGTGTGTGTGTGTGTGTGTGTGTGCGCGTGCCTGCGCACGTGCGTGCGTGTGTGTGTGTGTGTGCGTGTGCGTACGTGCTTGCATGTGTGAGTGTTGCAACAGATCTGTGGTGAGTAAAAGCTCCACCCCTATCTGACTCAGAGAACTCAGGAAACAGAAACTTACTGCACAGCAGCACACTCCTCTCTGTCGACAGACCGAGAGACAAACGATTCAGCTTCAGATCAAGCACACAACTTCCAGTGAGGAGGACAGACAGTCTTTCCACAGCTACAGGAGGGAATACTGACCCAGACCACTGGAACCTGCTGCTGACTATGTAAGCTGAATGGACTTTAATAAGAACCACCGTTCAAAGTGAAAGTAAACTTCAGGGAACATTCTAGAGGGAGTTTTACCACCACTGACTGGCTGATTTCCTTTATTGAGCAGAGTGTTTGTTGCTTCATTCAGGGACAAAATGGCATCCAAGTCATCTTTCTCAGAAGAGGATTTTTCCTGTCCTGTGTGTCATGACATCTTTAAAGATCCTGTTATCCTGTCATGTAGCCACAGCTTCTGTAAAGCCTGTCTGCAGGAATGGTGGAGAGAGAAGTTAATAAAAGAATGTCCAGTTTGTAAGGAGAGACATTCAGTGGATCCACCCAGAAACCTGGCTCTGAAGAACCTGTGTGAGGCCTTCATACAGGAGAGACATCAGAGAGCTTCAACAGGGTCTGAGGTTCTCTGCAGTCTGCATGCTGAGAAACTCAAACTGTTCTGTCTGGAATGTCAACTGGCCGTGTGTCTTGTGTGTCGAGATTCTAAAAAACACATCAACCACAGATTCAGACCCATCGATGAAGCTGCACTGGATCACAAGGAGGAAGTCCAGAAATTACTGAAGCCTTTACTGGAGAAACTGGAGGTCTTTAATAAAGTTAAAACAAACTGTGACCAAACAGCAAAAAACATTAAGGTCCAGGCCCGGCACACAGAGATGCAGATGAAGGAACAGTTTAAGAAGATGCATCAGTTTCTACAAGAGGAAGAGGAGGCCAGGATCACTGCACTGAGGGAGGAAGAGCAGCAGAAGACTCAGATGATGAAGGAGAAGATTGAGGGTCTGAACAGAGACATATCAACCCTTTCAGACACAATCAGAGCCATAGAGGAGGATCTGAGAGCTGAACACATCTCATTCCTGCAGAACTACAAGACCACAGTGGAAAGAGTCCAGCTCACACTGCAGGACCCACAGCCGGTCTCAGGAGCACTGATAGACGAGACCAGACACCTGAAGAACCTGACCTTCAGAGTCTGGGACAAGATGAAGGACATTGTCTCCTACACTCCTGTCATTCTGGACCCCAACACTGCCCATCCACAACTCATCCTGTCTGATGATCTGACCAGTGTGAGACATGGAGAGACACAGCAGCTTCCTGACAACCCAGAGAGGTTTGACTACTGGGGGCGTGTCCTGGGTTCTGAGAGCTTTAACTCTGGGACTCACAGCTGGGATGTTGAGGTTGGAGACAGCACATGGTGGGCACTGGGTGTGTCAGCAGAGTCTTATCAGAGGAAGGGAAATGGAGGGGGTCAATACTGGTGCATATATTTATGTGAAGGTAAATACACAGCAATCTCCTCACCAGGGTCATCCACTGATCTCTCAGTGAAGCAGAACCCCAAGAAAATCAGAGTCCAGCTGGACTGGAACAAAGGAAAGCTGTCCTTCTCTGATCCTGATACTAACACACACATACACACCATCACACACACTTTCACTGAAACACTCTTTCCATTCATTGCCACTGGTCGTACTGTCCCTCTGAAGATGTTACCATGGAAGATCAGTGTAACTCTGGAACCATGTTGTTAAACACGATGATGATGATGATGATGATGATGATGATGATGATGATGATCATGATCATGATGATGTAATGTATTAACAATATTACTAATAGTACAATTGCAAACAATAATGGTAATTAATATTAGGGGATTCATAGAAATGGTCGCAAGTAAATATATTATGTTCCATAATATGTTCCTACATGAAAAAATATATACAATTATTTCAAAAGATTTAAGAGAGTTGAAACAAGTAAAAACAATTCCAAGCTTTTCATCAAGTAAAAACAACTATTAAAAGCAGCATTTCAAAAGTATTTAATAAATAAAAAAGTCTAATAATTTCCATTAAAAAAATATAAACTCAATAGCTACAAAAAGAAAGGAAACTTGACTTCGGTCCATTATGTCTCCCCTTTAATGGCAACAGTCCGCCATTCCGAAACACCGCTATTCCGAATCAGGGTTAGGGTTAGGTTTAGGGTTAGGGTTAGGGTTAGGGGTAGGGTTAGGGGTAGGGTTAGGGTTAGTTAGGGTTAGGGTTAGGGTTAGGGTAAGGGTTAGGGTTAGGGGTAGGGTTAGGGTTAGAAGTCAACGTTCGGAATAGCGGTGTTTCGGAATGGCGGGGTGTAACCCCCTTTAATAATACCAATTTGTAGTGTGTTTTATATAATTTTTAGCATTGATTTGTCAACGATTGGTTTCTTTACAAGGAGCTATATTTGGTAAGCATCGGGCATTCGTGGATTGAGCACCACAGCCAAACGTGTGGGTAGCACCGACCAAATTGTTGCCAAAATGGCTTGCAATATAGACAACATGCCTGGCCACGCCCCCTACTTCCGACCGGAAGCCCTTTTTTGGGCTTGATCGTAGCGCGATTTCCTGTTTACGTTCATCTGATCTGATTCTCCTCTTAACTAATGAGACGGGATTGTTTTACTTTGTAATTTTACTTTGTAACTTATGTTAACAATGTCACTTAATGGCAACACTCATCCACTCTGCTGATAAATAAATGAGTTGTGACGATACACACCTGTTCTGCCATCATTCAATGTTATGAGTTGGAGGGGAAAAAAAAGATCTCAATTGAAACAATTGCCATAGGCTTTCTTGGGCGTATGCTTTTAGTTGACCTTGTACTAGTGTACTGTCATGAAACTACCTTTTTTCATATGCAAACTTCTTAAAAAATAACGCTATTTAAATTGTTTCAAAAGCTTTATACCCTGTATATATATATATAAAATGTCACAATGCGACATAGCTTTTTACACAATGCTGTACTCCCTCCAACTGCATGTCATATTATATGTTCGCCATTTTAAACAGTTTTTATTTTATTTGACACTTGCTTTGGCAATATAAACATGTCTTCTCATGCCAATAAAGCTCCTTTGAATTGAATTGATATAGGCCTACAAATAAACAGATTTGTGTATTTGAAAGCAAGCATTGAACCTAATCAGTATTTCATGGAAGCGAATGTTGTATGATTTCTAGCTAGCAAACCTTTTCCCTTCAGAACGCTGGTTGATCATGTCAAACGTTGTCATCTCCATTCTCCTCTGTTCTGGGATGAAGTCACAGTTGGCTTGTGTTGTGTGATATGCATTAATGTTTTTACAAATAGGCCTGTCAACAACTCAACCCACTCCAGAATAGACATAATACACATTAGCCCACCTATTATGTGCATCCTATGCTGTGTTCATTTCACTATATCACTGTAAATCATCGATTTAATCCTAATCAAGGCAATATAAATATCCATTCATATTTAATGCTCATTTAATCATTAAATCCTAAACTGTCACGTCAAAACAATGAATACATTTGGCTTTAATAGATACAAAAACAAACTGGATTAATTGAAAATGACAAGTGTTTAAAAGCATTCCTTCAAAGCATCATTGGGAACATTCCTTATCTCAATAACACAATATACAGTACATTTGAAACCCTCAACAGTTAAAAAAAAAGGCATGGACAAGTCAAAGAAAAGTGTGTATAAATATTTTATTGCAATAAATATGATGAGGAGACCCTCACATCTGGCTTCATTGGTCCTGGACGTACAGTACAGGTCTGAAAGACAGAAAACAATTGCATACACAGATACAACACAACAGCGAAGAGCTTGTATTTCAATTATAATCAATGTTGTGTTGTCACAAGTGAAAATAACTTGTACTTAGTTGTAACAAGAGTAGTCCCCATACAGTAAAAGATCGTAGCTAACAAGGCTAATTAGCTAGCATGAGAGTTTTACCTTGTTGTTGTTGTTGTTGTTGTTGTTGTTGTGAGTCGTGCTGCTTCTCTGGGGAGTTTGCTGAGTTTAGGATATGTTAAGGATGTCATCAATACTATTAACTGGTGTAGATAGAATAAAAACATCGAAGATAGCGGTGCGCTTGCATATCAAGAGACCATGACCGCAGTCACCGCACCATCTGACAGCTGGAAAAAAAAACTCCGTTGGTTTAACCCTTTCAGTTCATTGTCATAATCTTTTACTGCAGCGCTGGGCAGTGTTGCCAAAATTTGTGAGAGAAATAAGCCAAACAAGCCAACTCTTGCAATATAAATAAGCAAAAAAAACAAGATAGTTTAGGTAAATAAATTGACTTGGCAACACGTTTATATGCATGCCTGACAGAGAGAACCCGGAAGTTCCCTTTCGACTTGGGGGCGGGGCGTCCCTCCTGCAATCGGCCAGGAATGTTGTCTATAGGCCTACTGTTCTGCTGGCATTTACTCTTGTTTTGGGCTTCCCTGACACTGACCTTAAAATTAAGTGTAAAAATAGCCAATATGTGCTGTTTTTTCTTTTTCTAATTCCTGTCGGAGAGTGCAATCATTCAATGAACCAAGCAACAAACGAGAACGGTCCGTGTACCTTTTGATAGTTTGTTATTGGATTTGGTTTTTAAGAACGAAAAACGAAAAAGGAGACAATTAGTTCTGGTTTGCCGTTTTTTGTTTTTAATTACCAAATCGAGGAACGGAATACCAATCCCGGACCGTCCATTTCCACTCTGTTGTTTACACGTGACAAAACCAAAATAGCCAATGCAAAAACTGCGAAACCACTCCGCGGTCCGTTCTGGGTCCTGCTTATTCCGTGTATCATTCTCATAATGAAAAATGAAAGAACGCAGAACGGAAGCAGCAGTGACGTAAGTGTCACGTGACCGGAAAATCTGTCGCGGTTGTAGTTCTTTCAGGTTTTTTCCGTCGTGGACTCGTGTACTATATTAAAAGCTTTTATTTGTAGTAGATCTACACATTGTGCAAGTAAGCAGTCATATGGAGTGTAATTTTATTATAGAATTGACCCGATAATTATAGGGGAGAGCCGGGGAGGGAGGGTAGAAACATGGGGGCTTAATCTATTAAGTGCAGCAGGCTAAAAGGTCCGAATTGCAACATTTGCAACACACGTTTCCACTGCAGTTTCAGATGATAATTATATTCATGGCCCTGACCCCTACAATATAATTATATTCTAGTAGTGTATAACAATATGGGCAACTATTCAGGCATTTAGCAGATGCTCTTAATCCAGAGCAATAAGCAAGGTCAATACATCAATCAAATGCATAGAAATAATATTCTAAGGAAAACAAACAATCCCCTTGTCATACAAATGAAGATAATTCTTACATAGTTTAACAATTTATTTAAAGTTTACATATTCTTTAAACTGATGACACATGGTACATGTGTATACATACATAACTGGGTGTGCACATTTAATTAGAGACAATAATCCCATTTAGACTGGGAACGCATCTTTTTATGTTAAATTCACCTCTTGAAAAATAATACAATATTAAAACATTTGAGCAATATTAATCTTAGAAACAGTTGTTCCTGAAAAACATTAGGATTTAGATTTAGAAGAATTCTTTGTCATTTTTCAAGCTCAAAGCTGTGAGCTTGTAGCCTAGATCTTACAGAAATAACAGGAATTTAAGAGACTTTTTTGAGTGGGCGCTCGAAAATGTAGCACATTCAAAAAATAATTTGAGAATATTAGACATATTCACTCATATATTGAATGACAGACAGATAGAACACAGTACTATGATAGATATTTAACTGATATAACATTGAATGACAGACAGATAGAACACAGTACTAAGATAGATATTTAACTGATATAACATTGAATGACAGACAGATAGAACACAGTACTATGATAGATACAGTATTTAACTCATATAACATTGAATGACAGACAGATAGAACACTAATGATAGATATTTAACTCATATAACATTGAATGACAGACAGAACACAGTACTATGATAGATACAGTATTTAACTCATATAACATTGAATGACAGACAGATAGAACACAGTACTATGATAGATATTTAACTCATATAACATTGAATGACAGACAGATAGAACACAGTACTATGATAGATATTTAACTCATATAACATTGAATGACAGACAGATAGAACACAGTACTATGATAGATACAGTATTTAACTCATATAACATTGAATGACAGACAGATAGAACACAGTACTATGATAGATATTTAACTCATATAACATTGAATGACAGACAGATAGAACACAGTACTATGATAGATATTTAACTCATATAACATTGAATGACAGACAGATAGAACACAGTACTATGATAGATATTTAACTCATATAACATTGAATGACAGACAGATAGAACACAGTACTATGATAGATATTTAACTCATATAACATTGAAAGACAGGCAGATAGAACACAGTACTATATGATAGATATTTAACTCATATAACATTGAATGACAGACAGATAGAACACAGTACTATGCATTATATATTTTAAATTTACACTCCCAGTAGGCTATAAAGTTAGCAACATTTGGCACATGTGGCCCATCAGAACACTGGTTTTCAATCTATCAATTTGGAATGATCAATCTGAATGGCATATTAAAAACTTAGATGTATTTTTGACACAATTCTGTGACACCATGTATGTACAATCATATGTCTATTGTGTGTCGCCTATGAAGCACCACATCAGAAACATTACAAGAAATTAAAAAAAAAACATGAAAATATAAAGTACAGAAAATATTTTGATTGACAGGGAAGGTCCCGGATCCAATCAAATAGCTGCCGGATCCAATCAGAGACGACAGAGAGGTGGGGGAACATGTTCCCCCTCAAATTAAGCACTTGGTATTTACAATAGAAAGGTCAGGGGAGGCCAAAATTAAGGCATGCAATACACTGACTGCTGAAGATGCTCAGCTAGGCTCTACAATATATGATCTCACATACTGTATGTGTATTTCCCAGTCAGATTTGTTTCTCAGATCATAAAAGTTGATTTCACTGACACTGGCCAGGAGTTGTACATTAGGGATTAAGGTGTCTGAGAGAATCAGTGTCAGTCTCTGAGCACCATACAATTAAAAAAGGGAAGAACAAAATGTTCATGTCCGGTGACATAGTTTCCGAAATGAAGATAAATAATGATGTTAATCTGAATGAGAACAAATATCTGTTTGTCAGTATGTTAATCCTCCTTAAAGGTCCAACCAATAAAACTAGTAAGACGCCCGGGGGGAGACAAGCGACCTCGCCCTAAAGGGTGAAGTCTTGCCATGTCTTGGCCATCTGGCCAGTGATGTATATCGGACCAGTTACCTTGTACTCGAGATCCATGTACTGTATATGATATGATAGATATGATGTGAGAGCCCAAACAAGCTTACTCAGTTATTTGTGAAAATCCTATGACGTCTATCACATCTGACATCATACATACAATCCATTTTATGCCCATACATGGAGATCCCTGTCTGAACCAGCCACACAGATTTGGGCTGTCTTCCTCCATACCGGTATATGGGCATTCCCATATTAAGTCCTGTTAGATATGAAACAAGGGCTACATCACACAGGTGCGCACGCACGCACGCACGCACGCATGCACGCACGCACGCACGCACAGACGCACGCACGCACGCACGCACGCACGCACACACACACACACACACACACACACACACACACACACACACACACACACAAAGTAGTACCCTAAATGTGGCTAGAGTTGGAATGCACTTTCTGCTCCCTTGCCAAAATAGCAGATCTACAGTGAGCTAGTAGATTGGACACTTTTGGTTAATATTCCCCCCAATTTGGGATCAAGTGGTTAAACATCAAGTATAACGTTATTTTAAATATGTTCTACACAGATGTTCTATCAAGTTGTACTTAATTATAAACCATGTCACAGTATAATGAGAATTAATGAGTTCTTAGAGCATACAGGCCCTACACTTAATGCGGCCCACAGGCAAATATCAGAATACTGATATAATATTGATTTCTGCTGTTATAATTCCAAATGTAAAACATGACCCACTTTCATTATGTCAGTCGACTGTATATTAGTATCTTCTTGATGACTAGTAGCCTATTACTAGTCTTTTTTGTCAAATGCATTTGTGATTAAGTTCATAAAGTAAGAACATAAGTTGACCTGTACATGCATTTGACATTAAATAAAACAATTACTTTTAAGGATATCAATTAAAATATTTGCAAAAATAGCAGAATAGCAGAGCTTGTAGATCTTCTATTTTTGGTATATGCATTGTGGCCCTCTGGAGTGTGTGTGAAAATGTAGTGGCCCTTTTCAGCATCAAAGTTGCCCACCCTGTCTTAGAGTCATAACATACAGAATGCATAGCAAAATGTCTGAAAATGTCACTTTTTTGAGTGAGTGGCTGCGCTGGAAAGCCTTCTGTTCTGGAAACAGAAATAGATTTTACACCTCTCCTGCTTAGTGGAGAGTGTGGTGTGATAGAGGAGGTCTCCCCGAATGCATGCGTGTGTTCAAAGTGCCGACGCAAAGAGCCGTCTGCTCTCCAGCGCCAACTAGAGTTTGAAAATGTCTGAAAATTTCACTTTTTTGAGTGAGTGGCTGCACTGGAAAGCCAACAGAAATAGATTTTACACCTCTCCTGCTTAGCGGAGAGTGTGGTGTGATAGAGGAGGTCTCCCCGAACGCGTGCGTGTGTTCAAAGTGCCGACACAAAAAGCCGCCTCCTGTCCAGTGCCCAATTTGTAAAGGCTATGCACTCCAGCGAACTGCATTTATCCATTTATAATGTTTTTCTAATGTTAATAAAACTTTTCTTTTTACCCAGAAACATAATTAGCATTGTGTGTGTTCGTTTAAATGCTTAATCTATGTTTTGAATGTGCATATCATGGGACAATTACTCGCTCAACATGTTTCAATTGCCTCGGGGGTACTCTTATTGTGAAGAGATCGGCACCGGAAGTCTTATTGCAGCTAACGCTAATGCAGCTGACTTCACATAGGCTCGGACACCTAACAAGTCTATGAATCTATCTATGACATTAATGAAAATCTGCATCACGCATTTATACAATATGTGCAGGGAGTCCCTGCTTCATCTCTATCAGCCAAGGGGTCCTTGGCCTAAAAACGTTGAAGACCCCTGATGTAGGCCCCAAAGCATGCTAATTCTGGACCGTCATTCCTGTGTATTGTCTTGGAAAGTATACTTTGGATTACAATAAGAATGTGGTAGAAATGTTTGCACATTTACAAACAATTAAACCTATTTCAATTCATAAACATATTTTTTCGAGGTTATACAATATAATAGAGAGACTATCATGGTGTTAATCATCAGTGGTCAATGATCAAAATCAGTGATCCTAATGTGTTGCACAGACCCAAGTTACATGCCAGGTCCTTTCCAGTGATAAACTTGCATCGTCTGGCACTATCCGTTTAGATTAGAACAATCATCTTTATCCAGGGTTGCAGATCAAAGTGCTTCACAGGCAGGACATAATTCACTTCACAGTAGATAACTCAGACATAACATTATAGTAGGCAACATGCAAAAATACAAAGAGTGCATAGAGTCCTAAGAGGACGGGACTGTTGATGTCAAATGTGTCACCCTGTGCCATGGTTTTGCAGGACAGGACAGATGCCAGCATAGCTCACTTTCACAAGTATAGTAATAGGCCTATTACAGTAGCTGTACAGTATCGGTGGCATGATGAGAAAGTATCTGCAGTGAAATGACTAGCTCGTCACCTGCTTTGAGGTACAGCGATGTTGCTTTGACATGTCAAGAGCATCATCTGCCCCTATGAAAGCATGAAATGCTATAAAATCTATGAATGTGAGTTGCTGTTGGGTGTCTTCTTGCCTTGTTCTCCAAAAAGTGGATTGACTTTGACTTGGTGACAATTGTAACATTGTTTCATCAGGGGGAAATGTGCCCTTAGTGACTTGTTTAACATGATTACCAACCTTGTTTCTGGTCATTGCGACTGTAGGTCGCAGTTTAGTATGCGAACGGTCACAGCTTAATCGTATCTCTGTAACGCCTGACACTGTGGTTCCCCACTGTGACATGTGATGTCACAGTGATGTGTCAGGGGAACCACAGTGTCAGGCCCTTCCCTTTTTTAATTGTATGGTGCTCAGAGACTGACACTGATTCTCTCAGACACCTTAATCCCTAATGTACAACTCCTGGCCAGTGTCAGTGAAATCAACTTTTATGATCTGAGAAACAAATCTGACTGGGAAATACACATACAGTATGTGTGATCATATATTGTAGAGCCTAGCATCTTCAGCAGTCAGTGTATTGCATGCCTCTGTATGGCAGCCTTAATTTTGACCTCCCCTGACCTTTCTATTGTAAATACCAAGTGCTTAATTTGAGCTCTCTGTCGTCTCTGATTGGATCCGGCAGCTATTTGATTGGATCCGGGACCTTCCCTGTCAATCAAAATAGTGCTGTTGGTCATTTATGTTTTCATCCTTCCAAATAGAGACCTTTTTGGTTGCAGCATTTTCTGTACTTTATATTTTCTTGTTTTTGTTTAATTTCTTGTAATGTTTCGGATGTGGTGCTTCATAGGTGACACACAATAGACTTGATTGTACATACATGGTGTCACAGAATTTTGTCAAAAATACATATAAGTTTTTAATATGCCATTCAGATTGATCATTCCAAATTGATAGATTGAAAACCAGTGTTCTGATGGGCCACATGTGCCAAATGTTGCTAACTTTATAGCCTACTGGGAGTGTAAATTTAAAATATATAATGCATAGTACTGTGTTCTATCTGTCTGTCATTCAATGTTATATGAGTTAAATATCTATCATAGTACTGTGTTCTATCTGTCTGTCATTCAATGTTATATGAGTTAAATATCTATCATAGTACTGTGTTCTATCTGTCTGTCATTCAATGTTATATGAGTTAAATATCTATCATAGTACTGTGTTCTATCTGTCTGTCATTCAATGTTATATGAGTTAAATACTGTATCTATCATAGTAATGTGTTCTGTCTGTCATTCAATGTTATATGAGTTAAATATCTATCATAGCACTGTGTTCTACATGTATCTGTCTGTCATTCAATGTTATATGAGTTAAATACTGTATCTATCATAGTACTGTGTTCTATCTGTCTGTCATTCAATGTTATATCAGTTAAATATCTATCATAGTACTGTGTTCTATCTGTCTGTCATTCAATGTTATATGAGTTAAATATCTATCATAGTATTGTGTTCTATCTGTCTGTCATTCAATGTTATATGAGTGAATATGTCTAATATTCTCAAATTATTTTTTGAATGTGCTACATTTTTGAGCGCCCACACAAAAAAGTCTCTTAAATTCCTGTTATTTCTGTAAGATCTAGGCTACAAGCTCACAGCTTTGAGCTTAAAAAATGACAAAGAATTCTTCTAAATCTAAATCCTAATGTTTTTCAGGAACAACTGTTTCTAAGATTAATATTGCTCAAATGTTTTAATATTGTATTATTTTTCAAGAGGTGAATTTAACATAAAAAGATGCGTTCCCAGTCTAAATGGGATTATTGTCTCTAATTAAATGTGCACACCCAGTTATGTATTTATACACATGTAGACCCTACCATGTGTCATCAGTTTAAAGAATATGTAAACTTTAAATAAATTGTTAAACTATGTAAGAATTATCTTCATTTGTATGACAAGGGGATTGTTTGTTTTCCTTAGAATATTATTTCTATGCATTTGATTGATGTATTGACCTTGCTTATTGCTCTGGATTAAGAGCATCTGCTAAATGCCTGAATAGTTGCCCATATTGTTATACACTACTAGAATATAATTATATTGTAGGGGTCAGGGCCATGAATATAATTATCATCTGAAACTGCAGTGGAAACGTGTGTTGCAAATGTTGCAATTCTGACCTTTTAGCCTGCTGCACTTAATAGATTAAGCCCCCATGTTTCTACCCTCCCTCCCCGGCTCTCCCCTATAATTATCGGGTCAATTCTATAATAAAATTACACTCCATATGACTGCTTACTTGCACAATGTGTAGATCTACTACAAATAAAAGCTTTTAATATAGTACACGAGTCCACGACGGAAAAAACCTGAAAGAACTACAACCGCGACAGATTTTCCGGTCACGTGACACTTACGTCACTGCTGCTTCCGTTCTGCATTCTTTCATTTTTCATTATGAGAATGATACACGGAATAAGCAGGACCCAGAACGGACCGCGGAGTGGTTTCGCAGTTTTTGCATTGGCTATTTTGGTTTTGTCACGTGTAAACAACAGAGTGGAAATGGACGGTCCGGGATTGGTATTCCGTTCCTCGATTTGGTAATTAAAAACAAAAAACGGCAAACCAGAACTAATTGTCTCCTTTTTCGTTTTTCGTTCTTAAAAACCAAATCCAATAACAAACTATCAAAAGGTACACGGACCGAGAACACCAAAAGAACAGTACTGCAGGCCTGCCAGGCCATTTTTAGAGGGGCGCCGGGCGCTACCCACACGATTGGCTGTGTTGCTCATTCCACGAATGCCAGATCCTTACAATTTGTTGTAAAGGTGACAAATCAACGATAAAAATGATATCAAACACCATTTGGCATAATTAAAGGGGAGATAAATGGAAATTTTGGGTCTACCCACACTTTTGGCTGTAGTGCTCATTCCACTAATGCCTGATGCTTACAAACTGTACCTCCTTGTAAAGGTCACAAATCAACAATAAAAATGATATAAAACACAATACAAATTGGTATTATTGAAGGGGAGATATGGACTGAAGTCAAGTTTCCTTTCTTTTTGTGCCGAGTTAATATGTTTAAGAAGTAGTGAAAATAGCAGATCTATAAGCTCACAACGTGGCATGGCGTGAAGCGACACATTGTGAGCTTGTAGATCTGCTATTCATAACATCTAATTTCTCTTTTGGGCCTTGAGCTAAAAGCTTTGGGAACCATTGACTGACAGTAGAAACACTTCAAAGCCCAATTCATCAGTATAATTGTTGTCTTCTTACTGCACTTTGACTTTGGAGTCTGAAGAAGAGCTTTCTCCTCCAAACTCAGGAGGATGTCTATAAAAACATTAAATGTAGCTACTGTGTGCAAATCTATTTCTTACAAGAGTACAAGAATAAAATGTGTTCAAATTTTGCCAGTCCTCAGCCTCACCTTGTGTGCTGTTGGCTCCCTCTAGTGTCAGTGAAGGTGTAGTGTTCTTGTTCTAGTAAGCTATACATGCAGCTCATACAACCTCTGTTCTACACAGCTACTGTAGGTCCTTCTACACTGTCATAAACAACATGTCTATCACTAGTTGATTTAAACTACTAGAACATGGACATCATAAACACTATAGAGACCAGTAGATAGCTTTATCTTTGTATCTTTATTTTAAGAGGGAGGTAGCTTTGTGGACATCAGCAAAGGATCGTAGTTTTGTGGACAACAGTGTTCTTAGATTTTATTTTGTAAAACAGAAAGTATAATTTTCAACAAAAGTCAAAACATCAAAACACTGAGGAGACTCCATGCTCACTACTTATCAGAGTAGTTCAGTTCCTACATACAGTGGTTTGTGAACGGCAGACATAACAAATACAACCATTAGTTGTGTTGCTGCCTTCACCCAGTGCTTTGAAAAGCTCCTGATACCTCCTGCTCCAATATGAAGGACCACACTACAATATGTGCAATGCTTCTGCTTGGGAATTGTCAAAAATTGTCCCAACATGTTGGGAGCTTGTACAGTAGACAAGCTATTTTGGAAAGTCTTTGAATAGGTCTTAAGTAGTTAAAGGCACGTATTTAAAGATATACAGTGAATAAGACCATAAGGAGCTGTTATTTCAGATGCAGTGTGTATTGTACAGTGTGTACAGTTTGTACAGTACTAGTCAGTGTGGTAGAACATCCCAGAGGATTGTTGTCCTCATAGAACATCCCAGAGGATTGTTGTCCTCATAGAACATCTCAGAGGATTGTTGTCCTCATAGAACATCTCAGAGGATTGTTGTCCTCATAGAACATCTCAGAGGATTGTTGTCCTCATAGAACATCTCAGAGGATTGTTGTCCTCATAGAACATCTCAGAGGATTGTTGTCCTCATAGAACATCCAGAGGATTGTTGTCCTCATAGAACATCCCAGAGGATTGTTGTCCTCATAGAACATCCCAGAGGATTGTTGTCCTCATAGAACATCCCAGAGGATTGTTGTCCTCATAGAACATCCTAGAGGATTGTTGTCCTCATAGAACATCCCAGAGGATTGTTGTCCTCATAGAACATCCAGAGGATTGTTGTCCTCATAGAACATCCAGAGGATTGTTGTCCTCATAGAACATCCCAGAGGATTGTTGTCCTCATAGAACATCCAGAGGATTGTTGTCCTCATAGAACATCCAGAGGATTGTTGTCCTCATAGAACATCCCAGAGGATTGTTGTCCTCATAGAACATCCAGAGGATTGTTGTCCTCATAGAACATCCCAGAGGATTGTTGTCCTCATAGAACATCCAGAGGATTGTTGTCCTCAGGGGAACACGTCAGTGGGCAGATGGAAGTCTTTGAAGGTGTAGAAGGAGATGTCACCATGGTCCACCACAGCAAAGGTGACAGGAACGTCCCTGCTCTGGAAGGCCAGCATTTTGACAGTCTGCAGGTCAGGAACTGGACCCTGGAAGCTGTGGACACATGGACACAATCACATTATTAAGTTGGTTAGGTTTTACTATGGACATGCAAGTTGTAGGCACACAAGTGAGAAAAAGAAAACACTATAGCTCATACAGGGAGCTCTGCACTTATTTACTCATTTGTCAATACTGTGCTGCATGGTGGTGTGAATGTTCCATAGTGAATGAATTATGACATTTTAGTGTTGTCTACACCAGTGTCTTCCAAACAAGGAACACTGGTCAAGCCCAGGTATGTCAACCACAAATTACTGTTATTATACAACATATACAACTATACAAGACATGTATTATTATCAGTATTGTGCAAGAAAGTTTCCAAATACAGTCACATTCTATACCCTAGAACAGGGGTCTTTGAGGTTGTTCAGGCCAAGGACCCCTTCACTGAGTGTGAGATGAAGCAGGGACCCCCACTACATATTGTATACAATTGTGTAGCAGATTAAACTTTTTCATAGATTTCATAGACAGCTTAGATCAGTGTTGTATTAATGCATTTTCTTTTATTCTCACATTATCCTTTCTATTCATCATGTTAAAGCGGCATTTTGTAACTTTTCTTTGTATGAATAAAATGTTATTTTGTCCAATCTGTATGGTAAATGTTAATACAATATAACAATTGGGGTGGTTGTATTTTAGATGTCGAAGTTCATGTCTCACCTAGACACAGGATCTGACACAAAGTTTGACCTGATGGTCAAGATTCAATTTATCCCCTGAGCAAGCAGGCCGGCTTACCATTGAGATAATGGTTCAATGGTAAAAAAAAAAACTCAGTAGTAATCTTCATGTTGAGGAATTGAGATACTTTAGTGAAATGCATCAAACTATTATTATGATACTTTTCTTCTTTTACTTTTTATAAAATTGGTGAGGTAAACTATGAACTCATTTGAATCACAGTGTTAATAAAATGATAACACCATAATAAAATATTAAAACAGCTTACTTGGAGGTTCTAAATATGTCACATTGCACTTTTGAAATGTCACTTTGTTTTTACTCAATTGTTTGTATGGATGGTAGGCCTATTCAGTTGACACTATGTCAAATTCCTACATTGAATTGAAATGTAAAAGAAGAATGTTTACATTGATGTTAGTGGATGCAATAATCAAATCCTTGAATTGACTGATGTCAGTTTAACAACTTGAATCAGGATCAAAGGACACATCCACACATTTGGAGCAAGGATTTTCCTCCGCTCCTTGGAACGCCGACCTCCTCCGCTCCTAGCCGACCCTGTTGGGGCAGCGCGCCGCATGTTTCCAACAAAACGTGTCAGTGCCGACTGCCGAGTGCAGTCCATGGCAGTGCAACCATGTTGCAGGAGGGAGAAAGCAGCGCGGAGAGGAGAGCAAACCTTTATCAAGATTTCACTCAGGCTATGTTTATAATAAATAGCCTACCTTGTGTCAGTTAAGTTATATAGGCCTATCACCAGCCAGTCAAAGGATACGATTTGAAATGCAAGTGAGACTGATGAAAAACACACACCACGAGTCGCCTACTTCTCGAATGTGGTGATTAATCAATAACCAACTGGATTTAATATTGCCCGTCTTATTAAAAAATACAATGCCTTAGATGGCGTGTAACATTGAAGGCAGCTCTCCATCAAAGGCTCACGTTACAGCAGGCATTTGTGTTGGGAACACTTGTGGCAAAGCAAAGGAGAAAGTGTTTCGGGCATGGTAGCAAAATACTTTTTTTATTTTGGCTGTTGACGACCCTGAGCGGAGCGTGGAGCGAGCGCGGAGCGTCAAATGCGCAAATCAAGGTGAGCGACGGAGCGGCACAGAGCAGAGCGGCCCGGTGGCCGACCAGAGTGACGAGCGAGCGGGACAAGAGCCCTCTGGAGCGCGGAGCGGCTTTCGTTGCCGCTCCACTCCGCTCACATGCTCTGACCCGTAATTATAATATCTAATCTTAAAAAACTTCAGGCCCACCCAGATTTTCCAGGCACAGTCACATTTTGAACAGGACATGAACCATGAGACGAAAGCAGCACACGCTTAAATCCAAGGCAATGTTTATTTTGTTCAACTAGTGTCAATTGTTTACAGTTAAGCTCATCTTGAGCAAACAGCCCATGCGTCAGTTAGTGCAGACTTCTTACCTAGAGGCACATGTGTCAGTTAGTGGAGACTTCTTACCTACAGACACATGTGTCAGTTAGTGCAGACTTCTTACCTACAGACACATGTGTCAGTTAGTGCAGACTTCTTACCTACAGACACACATGTGTCAGTTAGTGCAGACTTCTTACCTACAGACACATGTGTCAGTTAGTGCAGACTTCTTACCTACAGACACATGTGTCAGTTAGTGCAGACTTCTTACCTACAGACACACGTGTCAGTTAGTGGAGACTTCTTACCTACAGACCAGTGTTGTTTTTGACAGCAAATTTAGATTTAGTTTTAGTCATAGTCTTTTGACTAAAATGTCACTTAGTTGTAGTCATAATTTAGTCACCTGAAAAGTTTTAGTTTTAGTCTAGTTTTAGTCGACTGAATATCATAATATTTTAGCCGACAAAACATTTTTGGCGGGCCTTGATGGTGTCGTAATGGCTGATTTTACACACTTTGTTGCACTCTGAAAATTGCCAATCTACAAGCTCACAACACGTTGCGATGCAACGCGTTGTGAGCTTGTAGCCAAACATAAAATTACTTGTCTTTTAGTTCTACTGGATCTCTTCTCCACTAGTCCGTCTAGTTTTTATTTGTTGACAAAATTGTCAATATATTTAGTCATAGTTTTAGTCGCCATAGCTTAGTTTTTATTTAGTTTTTATCAGTGAAAAAAGGTAGTCGACGAACATTTTTCGTCATAGTTTTAGTCGACAAAATCAACACTGCTACAGACACACATGTGTCAGTTAGTGCAGACTTCTTACCTGCAGACACACATGTGTCAGTTAGTGCAGACTTCTTACCTGCAGACACACATGTGTCAGTTAGTGGAGACGTCTTACCTACAGACACACATGTGTCAGTTAATGCAGACTTCTTACCTGCAGACACACATGTGTCAGTTAGTGCAGACTTCTTACCTGCAGACACACATGTGTCAGTTAGTGCAGACTTCTTACCTACAGACACACAGGCGGGAATAGGGTTTCCCCGGGTTGCTCTTCTTGAAGTCGGCCACCGTGTCGGGTTGGTAAACACTGAAACTAATCCTCCACTCCTCGTCAGCTGTCAACCTGAACACACAAAGCACAAAGTCACCTTGTTTTCCCAATACTGTGTTATTACTGTATGTATTAAGTCACTCAGGTAAAATACTGTTCATGAAATCATAGTAATACACACTCATACTGTAGCTGTAGTGTTCATTCAATAATGCTTTGTTTTATAATAGAATGGATGTAAAGTGAAATGCATTGTGACATTTGAAATCAAAAGTTAAAAACATTACCTGGATGCTCCATCCAGCAAGTTGGATGATTTGACTACGCTGATTTTTTCAAGCAGCTCAGCTGAGAAAAGAGACAAAGAAATGTCACTCTCTTATTCATATCTTACAAGCAAAAACTCTCACTCTCCATCTCTCCCTCTCCATCTCTCCCTTTGATATCAGACATAACCATGTTGAGGCATAACATGGTGAGCGGGTGATTTGTGCAGACATGGTCTGGGCATAATATTCACATTTTGGGCCACAGAAATGTAACTTAAGACCTGAGGCCGATTCTACAAAACCAGTAGTTCTCACACTTTCAAGATTTTTTCCAAAATGTTTCAGATGTACAAGCTCGCATCACGGGACGGCTTTCCCGGTTTTAGTAGATTTAATAAACTATTTCAGACCATCAAAACACCTGGTGACGTTGTAGTGCTGCTGACCCACTCTCATAATAGGAAAACGATAACTTTTGTTCATCGTAATCGAAACTCTGTCATGTCTTTCTAACATGTGGTCAGAGTGTGGTCGTACCAGTCAGGGTGTAACATGTCTTTCTAACATGGAGTCAGAGTGTGGTCATACCAGTCAGGGTGTAACATGTCTTTCTAACATGGAGTCAGAGTGTGGTCGTACCAGTGGGGGTGTAACATGTCTTTCTAACATGGAGTCAGAGTGTGGTCGTACCAGTCAGGGTGTAACATGTCTTTCTAACATGGAGTCAGAGTGTGGTCGTACCAGTCAGGGTGTAACATGTCTTTCTAACATGGAGTCAGAGTGTGGTCGTACCAGTCAGGGTGTAACATGTCTTTCTAACATGGAGTCAGAGTGTGGTCGTACCAGTCAGGGTGTAAAATGTCTTTCTAACATGGGTCAGAGTGTGGTCGTACCAGTGGGGGTGTAGCGGTTGGGGTTGTGTAAGGGAACGACGGAGCCCTCCCATAGGTGGGGGGGTCTGTTGCTGTGGCGACGGTGCCTCCTCCTCCCCTCCTGCAGCTGGTGGTACTCTGTCCAGTTGCTGCAGCGTCTCACCTCTCTGTCCTCGTTGACGTCCCGCCTGTACCTGTCCCCGTCCTCCTCCCTCCGCCGCTCCCCCGCAGACATCTTCATCTGTCAGGGACAGGAACGTAGAGGACAGTACTCATGATTCAATCTCACGACCAGGGCAGGAATTTCAGGGAGGCCATGAAGGCCACAGTGGCCTTAATGCCCCCAGCTGACTGTACCACTTTCTCCTCTGTCTTGCCAACATGTAGACACCAGTCTATCGTTCTTGTCATGTGGACCAGTGTCTTTTGTTGAGTCCCCAACAACCAATTTTTAAACCAATCCAGTATCTTTGATTGATACAGGGCTGAGCATGGATCAGATTGTAAATACCAATTTATTTATTTCACAGCAGATAGTCTACATATAAAATGTTAAATCTTAACCAAAATCTTGTTTTATTTGATGGCCTTCCTGCCCTGGCATTTGGCCTTTGTGTCCTCAAACAATGGACAATACCAATGTGGCCTTGCCCCTAAAATGACGACATTTCAGGCCTGCTCACGTCCTAATGTGTGATTTGTGAAACAGTATGAAAAGGAGCCCACTCACACACTAGTGCTGATTCCTGAACAATTAACACAATATGTAAAATTATGATGTTGTGATGTTAGGGAAAAAAGGGAATTAATCACTCAAGCTCCATTTCAAATATAGTGGAAATAGCAGATCTACAAGCTCACATTACGGAAGATCTTTGAATTTATTTGGAGAATAAAGAAATTTTACTTTCTTTGTAATTTGTACTTTTGAGTGCTTAACAGTTTTACTGCCAGATGTTATTATTTATTTATTGGGTCTTGTGCCAGCAAAAGCAGCTTACCTTTGCGAGGTTATAGACAAAGATCTATTCGTTTTTTTTTTTGTTTTTTTTTCTCATTACATAGTGCACTTTGGTCATACTAGCAGTAGAGGGCAGCTTCATGCAAGAATTAATGTGAAATGGCCGCGGCCGGCTGCCATCCGTCCATACCACTGAATCTCTACAGTGCAATAGACCCAGAGAAAATAACAAGGAAGTGTTTTGTTACTCCATTGATGCTAACGTCCAGTGGGTTTTTGAGAGCACTTTTACGGGAGATGTGTTAACGGTACACACCCGCGCGACCCCTCATCAGTTTACAGACATCAAAACAAGGTACAAAAGAACGAGCCAAAGAACGTACAATTGGCATCGCGCCGCCATGAAAAATGGGGCGAACGGGAACGTCCAAAGCGGTAAAAGAGTTAATTATATTTAGAAAGTAAATACTCCAGTACTTTAACTCAAGAACAAATTTAACAGAGCAACTTTCACTTGTAGTCGAGTAATATTTGACCAACAATATCTATACTTTGACTCTAGCACTGTGGTTCAGTCAGTACTAGTACCACTTTCTCCTCTGTCTTGCCAACATGTAGACACCAGTCTATCGTTCTTGTCATGTGGACCAGTGTCTTTTGTTGAGTCCCCAACAACCAATTTTTAAACCAATCCAGTATCTTTGATTGATACAGGGCTGAGCATGGATCAGATTGTAAATACCAATTTATTTATTTCACAGCAGATAGTCTACATATAAAATGTTAAATCTTAACCAAAATCTTGTTTTATTTGATGGCCTTCCTGCCCTGGCATTTGGCCTTTGTGTCCTCAAACAATGGACAATACCAATGTGGCCTTGCCCCTAAAATGACGACATTTCAGGCCTGCTCACGTCCTAATGTGTGATTTGTGAAACAGTATGAAAAGGAGCCCACTCACACACTAGTGCTGATTCCTGAACAATTAACACAATATGTAAAATTATGATGTTGTGATGTTAGGGAAAAAAGGGAATTAATCACTCAAGCTCCATTTCAAATATAGTGGAAATAGCAGATCTACAAGCTCACATTACGGAAGATCTTTGAATTTATTTGGAGAATAAAGAAATTTTACTTTCTTTGTAATTTGTACTTTTGAGTGCTTAACAGTTTTACTGCCAGATGTTATTATTTATTTATTGGGTCTTGTGCCAGCAAAAGCAGCTTACCTTTGCGAGGTTATAGACAAAGATCTATTCGTTTTTTTTTTTTTTTTTTTTCCTCATTACATAGTGCACTTTGGTCATACTAGCAGTAGAGGGCAGCCTCATGCAAGAATTAATGTGAAATGGCCGCGGCCGGCTGCCATCCGTCCATACCACTGAATCGCTACAGTGCAATAGACCCAGAGAAAATAACAAGGAAGTGTTTTGTTACTCCATTGATGCTAACGTCCAGTGGGTTTTTGAGAGCACTTTTACGGGAGATGTGTTAACGGTACACACCCGCGCGACCCCTCATCAGTTTACAGACATCAAAACAAGGTACAAAAGAACGAGCCAAAGAACGTACAATTGGCATCGCGCCGCCATGAAAAATGGGGCGAACGGGAACGTCCAAAGCGGTAAAAGAGTTAATTATATTTAGAAAGTAAATACTCCAGTACTTTAACTCAAGAACAAATTTAACAGAGCAACTTTCACTTGTAGTCGAGTAATATTTGACCAACAATATCTATACTTTGACTCTAGCACTGTGGTTCAGTCAGTACTAGGGTTGAGTACTTTGTCCATGACTGGTCCTCACCTGGCGCAGGTTCAGCCTGTGCAGCCAGGGGGCGACGTCGCAGCGGCCCACGGCCAGAGCCCCGGGCAGCAGGGAAGGGTCCGGGGAGGCCAACCTTGTGGAGGAGCTCCACCTGGAGCCCAGGTCTGGGAAGGGAATGGAGTGGAAGTCCCAGCGTGGAGAAGAGGAGCAGGAGGCCCTGGGCCTGCTGGGGGGAGGCTCTGCTGGTCCCCGCTCTGTGGACGCTGACAGGGACGTCTCCCACCAACTCCTGCCCTCGCTGCAGGGACAGGCCTGGCACCACAGTTACAGTTTAGATGACGATTCATTGTCACATAAATAAGCGTAATACATGTGTGTGTGTGTTGTGTTTTTGGCACTAAGCATTGGAATTGTTTTAATAAATGTATATAATAATGTTATTCTTTAACCCATTTAGAACGGGTACACGTTATTTTGTATCATTATTTTATGCTTTAACTATTGAAAAATAGCAGATATACAAGCTCACAGCGCGGCTGCAGATCTACAAGCTCGCGCTGCAAGCTTGTAGATCTGCTATTTTTGAAAAATCGTGAAAATTAGAATTTTTACCCAATTCTATAAGTGTCTTTTGAATCCTTCTAAGATTTTTTGAAAAACCTATGTATTTCTATGTCAGCAATCTGGCCAGCCAGGTCCTTTTCACTTAACTGGAGTTCAGTTAGTCTGTTCTTGAGAGACTACTGTGTCAGTGGTTCTCAAACCTTTTCATGTGAGGGACCCCCAAAATGATATGTATTTGGCCACGGACCCCCATCTCAAAATATCTAGTTCCAGGGAACACCCAGAAGCAACATTTTGAGTTACAAACGTTCACTTTGAAAATACATATATTCAAAGATTTGCACACATTTTCATGACTTTTTCAAAAATAGCAGATCTACAAGCTCGCAGCGTGGCACTCGGTGCCACGCTGTGAGCTTGTATATCTGCTATTTTTCAACAGTTAAAGCATTCAACAATCCTAGGCCTAATGGGTTAAAAAAGAAATAGCAGATCTACAAGCTAAAAACGTGTCATGTTGGAACGCATTTGGAGACATATTTTCATCTTCCTTCTGAAGCTTCTGAATACAACCAATTATGACGATTATGCAAAACAATAATTGCTCTCGGGCTATTATGTGATGTAGTGAAAGGCCTACACTGGGGTCAGTTTGCTGCAGGTTCTGGGTCTCTGAGGTCTCAGGGGTTGGAGGGTCTGCAGCAGACTCTGGGGTCTTCTCATCCTTCTCATCTGTGTTGTCATGTTCATCCACCTCTGTTCTGTCACAGACGGATCCCTCCTCAGCTTCTGTTTGGCTGAAAAAAGACACAAAAGGTTTAAGTCAGTAAACACCTCTCTACTGGAGATACAGGAGTTCTATTTACATACAGTAAGCAATGGTTTTACATTAAATAATGTATAGGCCTACATAGATTTAAATACATGATAATGTTTAGATTATCAGTTTGGCTGATATACAGTATTGTTCATCATCTGTCTTTTTGGCGACAACATCTGCAGTTATATGCAGCAGCCGATTTGTTCAGCTTTTTAACCAACAGCGTCCAAAAATTAAACACATACATGAAAATAGCAGATCTCCATACATCCACTGTGCTTACTGTACCTTGGCACAGGGGAGGGGCTGTCACTGCGTTTCCTCTTCTGATGCCTCCTTGCTTGGTCGTTCGAAGACGGCAGGTTCAGCTTGTCCTCGTATGAGGACGACACCGTACTGTGAAGAGACCCAGAATCATTGTCCCCTCCAACTCCTCCACAACCCCCATTGTAAGGTCAAGCATGACGTTGTAAGAACGCGTCACTAGCAAGCAGTCATTTACCTGGCATCGAACCGGTTCACGACGTAGCCGAGTCTCTTCAAATGCCCAAACACCTTGGTGATGAAAAGGTTTGTGACATCAGGTTGAGTTGAGAGGAAATACTTTGCTGTTAACATAAGCAGTGCTCCCCTCATCCCTTTCTTTTTTTATTATTTAGAGTAGCCAACTGTTTTCTCTCCGATACAGTCGTTATGCCAACACACATTTCTTTGTTGTCACTGCTGTTGCATCCTACTGACTCACCTGCCAGTGAGGAGCCCCCACCGGGAGGATGTAGGGCCTTCGCCCTACTCCTCCTACCAAACTCTCCCTCGTTCCCGCCCTTAGGAATACATCCAGTGACCAAAATCACCCTCCCAGCCCTGCTTCCCACACCCGACAAAGCTGGATTTGAACCCACAAGCTCCCCTCATCCCTGATACCTGGTACTCCTGCAGTGTGAGTGTCTTGGAGGACAGAAACCTCTCATATCCTTCCTGGATGGACAGAGGAAGGTCGTGATAAAACACCTGCAGGTTTCCCTGAAAACACAAGGCACAAGACAACCGTTCAGGCCTCATGGTTCACTCTTCAGAATGTAGAGGTGGAAAGTCCTACCAACACCAGCCAGCAAACGGTGTGACGCCCTATCAAGGTTAATAGTTTGGGATTTTTGTTAGTTTAATTAGTCTAATTCAGTTCGTTTTTATTGTGAGTTTTTATTAGTTTTTGATTTTTGTTAAAACGCTTTTAACGCGTTTTAATTATATATTGTTTTAGTGTTAGTTTGAGTTTCTTTCGTATAATACTTTTGGTTATTTTTCAGGTGCAGGATTCAAACAAGAGTCAGGGTAATTAAACCTATTGTGTAATAAAAAAATCAACAAAAAATAATATTTAAAATAATTATATTCGGTTACTGTTGCAGGGGTTGACACTAAGGTCTCAGAGGTACTTGCCCAACGGGCAAGTACAGGTCATGTTCTACTTGCCCTCTTGGCCACTTGGAATCTCACGTCAAGCGGCATGCCTCATTGTGCGAACGTGAGGTGAATGGGGAAACAAGTCTTTAGCTATGACTGTTTTTGACGGAGCTCACGTAGCAGCTAGCCAGCCACTCTGCCACTGCAAACTTCACCTGCCCGACCATTTATTTACCTGCCCCGGGCATTCAGACAACCATTAGTGTCAATCCCTGCTGTACCGTTTGCAAATTGTTAATCAAGTATTCATTCAATCAATTCACTACAACTCATATTCTTCCTTTGATTTGTTCTTTAGAAATATCCTCGACTGAAGAAATTCTTACAATGGTTTAATGTTTTTACAAAAAGGTATAACGCATGATGAAAAACATATTTCACTAGTAATGACTATCGCATTATAAAGCCTTTGTTTCCACCCTACCTTTGTTTCTTCAATTCATCACTTAAAAAAAACTGAATTAATTACTGAATATTAGGGCTGTCCTCGACTCAGGATTTATGAAGTCGATTCGAGTCGCAGGGGTTAATCCGACGCGTCGACTAATCGTTTTATAGTCTACTTTGTGTAAAAAAAAAAAGAAAAAAAAAAGTGTTGCTTTAAACCACGTCAACATAATACAATAAATACATTAAGATGAATTGAATACACAGTGTTTTCGGTGATATCGGTGAGCGAGCACAAATGTTATCTGCATAGCAGTGTACAACCATAGAGTACAAATAAAACATCTCCGCTGTTTCAACTCTGCCCCGTCTCTCGGCAGCGTGCAGTATAGATGAGACATTCGCGAACGATTCCACTCTCTTGAACGGCTATTTTAAATGAACGATGGGATCCAGTCCGCAGTCGCGGGACACAGAGCACTGACAGAGTAATGAGTCAGTGTCGAGAACGGATTCATTTCAGAAACGGATCATAAACAGGCGGAGGCACAGCTCCCGCTAGAGCCAGCAGTGTGGACAGGTCATGGACGCAAACACAGCGAAACATAATCATTCATCATGGATTACAACACTGGAACAATTCAGAAGCACTTTAATTAGAAAATGTAACTTGTAGCCTACACTTGTGTATGTTAATTTGACTTTAGAAGATTGTTTAATTCGTGGACGTGCGTTTGTGCTGTGGCAGGTTATTTAATATGGGATTTTGACAGCGTGCTTCCCTCCTCTTAACGGAACACCTTCCCGGCTCCGAATGTTTTAACGAAGCCGCGGTTCTGAACCGTTCTGGCCGTTCCGTCTCACTTTCACCCCTACGCTGGTGCGAGACAATAAATAACTGTTCGCCAATTGCTACTTCTCATAGGAAGTACATGACACCAGTCCAGCAGTGCACCGCAGTAGTAGGCTAACTGGTGATATAAAAATATATATATTTTCGCCTCGACTCAAACAATTGGCGTCGATTCCCGGGGCTTAAAACGACGCGTCGATTCGTCGATGTTTAGAGGACAGGCCTACTGAATATACGTTATTTCTCATAACATATTATATGACTGCATGTTTACGTTAGTGCAAAATGGTATTAAAACGTAATGAAACGGCACTATTGTATAGTTTATTAAAAGAATTAGAGTCGAGTCTGACTCCGCCATGACAGTTTTCACGGACCAATCAGAGTCCACTAGCGGCTCACGTGGGCACAAGAGCACCAATAAGAGTCCACTAGGGACTCTCACGTGGGCAGAACAGCTCCGAAGGGAGGGGGCTGGGGGGGGGGGGGGGGGGGGGGGGGGGGGGGGGGCTGGGACCGGACCAGCCTACCACGTGCCTCAAGTCTACAGCCCTGATTGGCCCATTCAATTCGCCCGCTCCTCGGACGAGCTTGAAATAAAATAAAATATCTCCGGGTTCAGTCCACACTACACACCACCCACCAACAGGGGGTGGTGATGTGCGGACTGATTTATCAGGCTAACATCTCACCATACCTGTACATCCCTCTTCAAAGAGCACCCTGGTTTTCAGTTGGATATAATCACGGACGCACACAGCGCTCCTTAATCTCTTACTCAGTCACTGAAGACTTTCCTGTGACTTGAAGTCACAGGAATGTCTCTACTAATCAACCAGTTAGCAGAGACCAGGCTTTTCAGGTGATATTAAGAACTGAACATTCTAATGTAGATTTAACAATGCCTAGTGGACACTGGTCTATATTATAGACTGGGAGAATTACATGGTTCTATCTAGAGTTTACAACACATGTCCATGGGGGAGGAAAATAAAGTCTTGGTCAACTAATAACAAACTGACTGATTAATACACTATGAGGGGAAAGCCTTATCTGTTGTTATATTGATGTTGATTCAGACACAGACATCTGTTGTTATATTGATGTTGATTCAGACACAGACACAGACACACACACACACACACACACACACACACACACACACACACACACACACACACACACACACACACACACACACACACACACAGTATTTGACACTCACACATTCCATCAGGTACAGAGCCTCCTCTGGGAGCAGATATTGTTTCCCGTTGGCAGAGTAACCCATCGTCTGCCAAAACTTTCCCTGTGTGGATTAGATTAAAAAAAGCAGTAATTATCAATGTGCATCTGACAAAACGTATGTGATGAATGGGTAATAGAGGAAGGAGATTGTCTTCTCCCATCATGGTGTGATGTACTCACAGCAGGAGACTGCAGTTCCACCCTTCTCTCCCTCGGAATCCACACAGCTTTCACCAGGTTACCTCTGGAACGCAGAGAAAAGCATTCAGAGCTCGTCCGATATATCACTTTGGACAACATATCAGCCATTATTTGATTTCTTTAATTGGTTTTCTAGGACTCTCCAAAATCAGGATCAGTTCCCGAAATCAGGCACATCTTGACACATCCAGAGTTAGAGGGAATCACACCACTCAAATAGACTCCTGTTGTAAAATAAGATATTAACTTGCCGATATGGAAATGAAGACAGATAACAACACGAATAAGAAAAAGGTGCAAGTAGCAATTGCCATGCAGCGACCAGTAGTTCCTCACACTAGTGACACTACGGTAAAGTTCCAAACTTTGAATCCTCATAATAGGTGTTGATGAAGCACACGTGCCAAAATTGTCGCCGTCAACGTGGTTCAGCGCATTGTGTGTTTCTCGAAATCCAACATGCACACAGAACTCCGTCCACTCACAGTCTCTCCACCCGCTCCTCCGACACCAGGCTCCAGTGTTCATCCAAGCTCTGCTCTAAGCGCCGTCTCTGCTGCTCCGAGTCGTCTGGGAAGAAGTCCTTCTGGCCGCGCAGCGGGATCTTATGGCTCCGCGCCCGTGCCGCAAAAAGCTCCGAGGGACTGCAGTCACACAAGTTCAACCATAACCATTCTCACACTTTTTACTATTGCAAATTAAGCATTTAGCAGACGATCTTATCCAGAGCGTATCAGACACAGGCCCCCAAATTAGGATATGTATTTGACTGAGGAACCCGATCTGAGAATATGTTTGTGCCAGTGAGGGAACCCCGATAGACGATTTATCTCGTCCAAAATTATTTCACATTTCTTTTAGCTTGTGAAGTGTGAGCTTGTAGATCAGCTCCGTGCAATAACATTTTTTTTCTGTTTCTCAAAATAAATAAATAAAACCATTCATTAACCTGAGGATGAGAAATCTTTGTGTGCAGATATCAATATTGAAAAATGTGAAATATAAATATATTGGCACTGTGACTGTAGTCACTGTACTTAAACTTAAACGAACATAGATGATTGATCATGATATCCAAGTTGTTTGCTTGCTACACAGAGTTCTAGATGCGGTCGTTTGAAGAAAATTTGTTGTGTAATCTCATAAAATGTGTCAACTATGCTTGTTGTCACTGAAACGTACGTGCCAAGCACGAGTCTCCCAGACCTTGCAATATGTGATAGTTCCCAAAACCCACAAAACGTAAACATTGTTACTTGACATAATAACTGAATGTAATTCTACATGTCAACTCATAGACCTCATTCCTGCAAGAAAACATTCATTCATAAAGAATCCATAGAGCATCACTTTACAAGTTGTAGTGTCAAAATAACATTATGGTCCTTATAGGACATAACGTCCCCACTGTACAACATAAACTCGTAAAGTATTCAATCAATCAATCAATCAGAACTGTAACAAGTTACCAATGCATATACAGTAGATGTGTTCTTTTTGGCAAGCGACACCTTACATCGTTGGTTCTCAAAGTGGGGTCCAGGGGTCATTGAGAGAGTTCCAGGGGGTCCCCAGCTAAATTAAAGATGGCTCTGTATCTCTGAGAGTGTACAAATGGAATCAAGTCCATTTGGTTCCATTTGTACACTCTCAGAGTTAAATTAATATCGATTTTTACAACACAAAGACAAAGTGGGGTCTCAGATAGAAATACAATTAAATGGGGGTCCACAGACTAAAATGCATGTCAAACTGGGGGTCCTTGACATTAGAATGTTTGAGAATCACTGCTACAGCCGTAAAGATCTTACTTTATGGCGTTACCTGTGTCATATCTTTTCAAATGGGGGTCCGCGAGCTAATAAGAGTCAATTTGGGGGTCCTTGACATGAAAAAGTTTGAGAACTGCTGCCTATGCATGAGGCTTCAGTATTGTAGCACACTGATTTCAACAGTTAACTTGAGTAACGTTATGCGAAATATAAGCCATTCATATAAACCCCTGGTCAGTTCCATGCACACCACGGTGTTTTATAAGGTGTCAGTGAGGTTTATATAATAGTTATAGAACATGTGTACCTCAACATCTCAGAGTAGAACTCCACTTCAGCTGCATGCACTGCTGCTGTCTTGTTTTGGTCCGCCATGTTTGTAGAGATGGGACGTTCGCGAACGAATCGAGTCATTTGAACGGCTCTTTGAAATGAACGATCGGGTCCGGTTCGCAGCAGGGAGCCGTTCCTTTCTAATGAACAGTGGTGCAGCAGAAGTTTGGAACGTTAATAGACCTACTTGAGTAAAAGTACAAACGTATTGGTATCAAAATGTAATTAAAGTAGCCTACAAAGTACCAATATTAGAAAGTATTCGTTATGCAGAATGTCCTGTTTCACAGGTTTTCCAAAGAATAAAATGTAGAAAAATCATTTGAAAATAGCAGATCTACAAGCTCAACGCGACGCATTGTGATCTTGTAGTTCGGCTATTTTCAAATGGCAATTAGGCCTATATAACCAATGTATGTCAGAAATAAATAGGGTTGAAGTTATTAGTAATTATAAATCAAAATCTACAAAGTAACTAGTAACTCAAATGAGCCAGTCTTTTGAACGGCTCTTTGAAAGGAACGGATCCCACAGATCCGGCTCACTTCATAGAACCATAAATCCCATCCCTACATGGTTGATCCAGAGCCCTAGAATAGAATGGAGAGTTGCGTCACTCCCGTTCACTTCATGGGGCCAGGTCTTCTACGCACACATCTATTGGCGTATAGTGACAAACGGCCAACCGGAAGTTTACAAAATGCATTGAAGTCTATGAGGTGTAAAGTGACAATGAGCCACGTGACCAGCGCTGTTTCTGACCCCGCGGTGACACCACTCTCTGATTATACTGCTCTGGGTTGATCCTCTCACTGCTCCACTCTCCTCAGGGTCCTAGTGCAGTGAGTGTTGAGGAATACAGTGGGAAAAGGAAGATTTTTTTTCTTTTCTTTTCTTTTTTTCCCCTCCATATTGTGTTGTTAAAAAAATGCTTTTAAGCAAAGTAAAATATAAATGATTAGAAGATGATTATCATTTGAAAATAAAGGTCTATGTTCTACAAATTGCTACAAAACCAGTATATCCAGTCTTTTTGGGGCAATGATGTACAACATCATGTGTACTTTCAGGTATATTTTATACTTTCTGGCTAGCCATAGCCATCGTCAAAGAAAAGGTCCTTTTCACTTGAAGTCTGTTCTCGTTTTTAGCCTCTTTAATTTCTTAGTTGCATCATTCATTGTTGTTGTTGTTTTAAATAAATTACAGAAGATAAATTAATTTCAATATTATTGTCTCCTCTCCTCATATCAGGATGCTTCAACTGTGTTCATTTTGGTACCAAGACATGGTCACTAGAGGGAGCCAAAGCACAAGATTTACAGTCTCTGAATGACTGAACAACCTGTTTGATTCTAGGGATGTTACAATAGTTTAAAGGTTCGCCGTTTTAAAAACATGGTTTTAAAGTAGTCTCCGTGATTCTGAAGGTTATGAGAACGTAATTCAGATTGCACATATTATTTATTCTTTTTGTCTATTTAATTAGTTTAGTGATTCAACAAACAGGCTGTTTTAAGGTGAAAAGAAAGGAATTAATTAACTGAAATTATGAATGCAAGTATTTCTCTATAATACCCAACATGTGTAGCTGATTACCACTATGCAATACAATATTTAAGTAAGGGAAGAAAAATGAACAGTCTTTGTAAACTAGTGTTTGAAATCCAGAAAGAGGAGTAGGCCTAGTCCAGTTTGAATGAAAATACAAGCATAATTATTTCATGGCAATAATTCTTCATTCTTGTGTTCTCTGTTATGTGGTACATTCTATAGAAGTCTGTATTCCATGCACCAAATAATGTCACAATTGTGAAGTTTAAAGTCAATTATACAATGTGTAGTGCAGCACTGACTGTATGCTAATTGTGACATGAGTTCCAGTGTTGTTAAAAGTAAACTACATTTACTCAAGTAGCCTGCTGTAGCCTACTAAAGTAGCCTACATTTTAAGGTAGGCCTACTTTCACTAGCTACAACAAATCTTTGATGCTTTATTCTTCTACACTCCATTACAGACTACTTTTACTCCACTACATATCTGACAGCATAGTTACCATGTTTTTTTTTTTTACAGATTTGTATTATTATTACAAAACATAGATTAACCACATATACTTCAGATATTTGAAAATATCAGATTGTAAAATCTCACTATGCGTTATGAAATGGAACATTGTGAATAATGGGTACTTTTACTTTTGGTGCCAATACTTATGTATTTTCACTCAAGTCAAATGTTCAAAATATGACTTGTGCTTGTAACTGTGAGGGTATTTCTACAATTGTAATATTGTGAGTAACACTGATGAGTTCATGTCTGTTTCCTTGCATGTTTTGCACGCCTGCACAGTACAAATACAAATTAGTGGTGGAAAGTAACTAAGTACATTTACTCAAGTACTGTAGGCCTAATACAATCTGTCAATATTTCTATGCTTTTACTTCTAGGGGAGAGCGGGGTAAACTGAGACACCGGGTAAACTGAGACACTCCATTTATCTTGGCAATGGAACACATTTGTGGTCATGTGCCCATTATATTTTCAAGCCCTTTGAATTTCCCACTTGCCATGAAGAGAGAAACCTGATAGTGCTGTAGAAAACATGCTTTTTTCACAAAAATGTGTTTTTTGCATGTAAAAGTAAATTTTCTTGCTGTCACATAATCAACTGTTGTGTCAAAGCAAATTGATGCAGGGACAACATTTTAAATCATACATGTTGATGAACTACCAACTTATAAATCCATGTGATAGATGCTAGATGGAGATTACCCTGAATTGATAAAATATATCACTTTTCCCAAAATGTGGCTGTGGGGTAAAGTGAGACATTTGCTTCGGGGTAAAGTGAGACACTATCTCACATTAACCCAACATGATAGACATGGAGATAGCTGTAAAAACCTGATTAAAGGGTGTACCAAACTGTTCTCAGTTGATTCTTATGTAATTTTCCCTGTAGATTCCATTTCTGATATATATTTGTATACTGCCGTGCATAATTAATGAGATAATTAGCATATTGGACTAAATTTGCTAATTATCTCCTTAGTCATGCACAATACAACAATATACTTTGCAGAAATGCATTCTACAGGAGAAATTACATAAGGATCAACTGAGGAAGGTTTGGTAAACCCTTCTATCAACTTTCTATAGGGGTTTTAGTTTTTTCTTTCTGCCCATGTGTCACATTGTTTGACACATGGGTGGAAATGACAGGACAAACCCTATTAAAAGACTTTATGCTATGTACATTTTTGTGTTGTGCATATTTAACCTGGTTAACTGGGTTTTTGTGTTTTTATGGTAGTTTTAAAGTGAAAAAAGTGAGTGGATCACTTTACCCCGTTGATTCTCTGGTCTGTCTCAGTTTACCCCGGTCCTGGGGTAAACTGAGACACAAGACCACTTTTTTTTAAAACAATCATATTTTCTCTGCCTTTTGTCTTGAATATGTTCTGATAACTTCCATTGTTAGAAAACATCCCAAATTACTGGTAAATGTGTAAATTTTTACTGATATATCTTTTAGTTCGCCTATAGGGGAGAAAATGTAAAAAGTGTCTCAGTTTACCCCGCTCTCCCCTACTCCATTACATCTCAGAGACAAACACTGTATCGTTGGCGTTTTACTCCAAACTACAATTATTTGATATCTTTAGTTACTAGTTAATTTTTGTAGATTTTTATTATTATTTCAAAACATAAGTTGACCATGTCAGCCCTATTTAACCTTTGGCGACATTCTGCATAATGAGTACCTTTACTTTTGGTACCTTAAGTATATTTTGATGCCAATTCTACTTTTACTCAAGTACATTTTGATTTACCGTAATTCTTAAAAGAAATTGAATGCTTTTTACACCACTGAGAGAAAATCCTCATCATCAATTTACCAATGTGTTAATCAAATGTTTTAGCAAAGACACTGGACCGCAAGCGGTCCGTTTGGTTACATTTGTATCCTCTCAGGGTTATTTCGTTATATTATTATATTATAATGTGCACTGGAGGCCACACCTGACCTGGGAGAGGTGACAAAGAGTGAATGCGCAGTTTAGTGTCCACACTATCAACCCACCCCAACGCACGCACAAACCCACACACCCATCCACACACGCACACACACACACACACACACACACACACACACACACACACACACACACACACACACACACACGCACACACGCACACACGCACACACGCACACAGCCCTCAGACACAGCCCCCCCTCCCCTCCCCTTCCTGAAAGTCAACCATAAAGCAGGTTTCCAGTAAGCCGGATACCTCTGTGAGTCCTGGACATCTCCATGGACACCACTACCAGCCGCCCTGGTGGCTGTGTGCGTGTGTGTGTGTGTGTGTGTGTGTGTGTGTGTGTGTGTGTGTGTGTGTGTGTGTGTGTGTGTGTGTGTGTGTCTTCTTCTGGACAGGCCACCCATGTTGGAGGAACACACCATATATGTACCTAATACACAAACACACTCGATATTTACCTATACAAACACACTACATATTGACCTATCACACTGTGCATATACCGGTATTTATATAGGAAGACACTATCATTGCCTAATGTGAGACAATTTTTCTTTCCTTCAATTCCTACCTGAAAATCAGATTATACTAATGTACCCAGACCTATGAAGACTATATTTCCCTAATATAGCACATTGTCTCTGTCACATACGTCCAAAACTTTTACTTCTACTCCACTGTGTAAATCTCAGAGGTAAATATTGTACTTTTTAATGCACTACAAGTAATTGTGACACCTTTGGTTGCTAGTTACGTTGCAGGTGTAGCTTATAATGCAAAACATACATTAAGTGATGAATAATGATGCATTTATATTGCAGGTTAATCTACCCAGTGACGCATAAAGTCGTTAAAACCACCTGTAACAGCTGCAGCATCAAAGTAATGAACACGGTAATGCATTACTAATGGACCATTCGTTTTATGTTTGGTTGATGCCACTTGTACAACGAGCTTTTTATTCAAGTAATAGTTTGAACGCATGACTATTTCTGGTGGTATTAATATATTTATTTGGGTAAAGAATCTCAGTTCAGAGTAGCCTATAGCTACTTCTTCTACCAGTGGCTCTCAGCAGAGAGGGGAGGGGGGGTGTCACGGCCCCCCCGTTATATTTTAAGGCTCAACGTCTCTTTTTATGAGCTTGGATGACGTCAGCGCTCCCCTTCTCTGGTGCGTGAGTGACACGCTACCTTTGTGTGGGAGTCTCTGCGTGGCGTTCACAAGGCGCTTAACTCAACCAACTCCGGGGTCCCGGGGCTGTGTATGTGACACACACACACACACACACACACACACACACACACACACACAAACACACACACACACACAGGAATTCTAAAAGGTCCACGCATGCATACACACATGTGCGTGTGCAGTGGTGTCGCACCAAATTCTGGGCCCTGGGTACAAGGATTCACTGCGGGCTCTCCTCATGAATGTTCTTCATAGGGGGACGGGTTTAACCCATTTAGACTGGGGACGCACTATTACACTTTATGTTGTGCTTTAACGACTGAAAAATAGTGTCTTTGAATATTTCAATTCCTTCTAAGGTTTTTTGAAAAAACTATGTTTCTATGTCAGTGGTGCTCAAACATTTTCATGTGAAGGACCCCCAAAATGATATGTATTTGGCCATGGACCCCCATTTCAAAATATTTTGTTCCGGGGACCCTCCCAGAAGCAACATTTGAGTTATAAATGTTAAAAAATACATGTGTTCAAAGATTTGCACTTATTTTCACGACTTTTCAAAAATAGCAGACCTACAAGCTCGCAGCGCGGCACTCGGTGCCGCGCTGTGAGCTTGTAGATCTGCTATTTTTCAACAGCTAAAGTATAAAATAAGTAAGGCCCCTCCACCTTGGGCCCTAGTAACTCAGTCCCACTTTCCCCCCACTTGTGACACCCCTGTGCGTGTGCGTGTGTGCGTCCAATGCGCGGACCTTTCAGAATTCCTGATTCCTTAATCCGCTGGTTTTCTTTCTTTTTTTTAAGGCTGAATAAGTGACTATTTGCCCTGCTCAGCCCAGGGGTGGCTTTTATACGCCAACTGTTGACTTGCAAAACATGCCCTAAAGGACCCCACTGATGGATACGCTGATGGGATGACTGCCAGCAAGGTCGTGGCGAAAGGTCATGCGTGTTGCTCACATGTAAGACGGTGCCAGGAGAGGAAAGCAAAACAAACAGAATGTGTAATTTAAGTGCAGGTCGTCTGTGTGGAACTGTATGTCCTAATGCCCCTCGGTCGTGGAATGACCAATGCCTGATCCTATTGTTTGAAGAGTATATACGATATAGGCCTACTATAGTAAGTAAGTTAGCACTCAAGTAAGTAAGTAAATAAGTAAGTAAGTAAGTAAGTAAGTAAGTAAGTAAGTAAGTAAGTAAGTAAGTAAGTAAGTATAGTAAGTAAGTAAGTAAGTAAGTAATAGTAAGTAAGTAAGTAAGTAAGTAAGTATATATAGGTAAGAGAGAGAGTATGTTTGAAAGTGAGAGAGTAAGAGTGAAGTAAGTACTAATTAAGTAAAGGTCCTTACCCACATCCACTCTTTTTCCTTTGATTTATTTAGCATGAAAATATACTGTATATCTTTTTATAACTGCTACGTCATCCACACAGAAGATGAATACTAGTAAGACGCCTCAGGGCGACATGCGACCTGGGATTGATGACTTCAGAAATCTCCATATATGGGCATAAAAGGGATTTTGTTCCTGGGAATGACCATATATGGACTTTTTATTTTATTTTATCTTGTATTAATAATATATGTATCCATACATACAATATATTTCCTGCCCATACATGGAGATCCCTATCTGAACCAGGCACACAGATACGGGCCATGCCTTTGTCATCCGGCCAGTGATGTATATCAGTGACATCAGGGATCTTTATATATGTGCATAAAAGGGATACCCATATATGGACCTTTACATAGGTGATGTCACAGTGACAAGGGAACCAACCCATAGACTGTAAAAATGTGTACTGACTGACTGACTGACTGACTGACTGACACAGTATGGATATCCAGGGTTTGATCTTTGATGAGGTGATGTCACATGACATCACTTCCTGTACTGACTGAAAGACTGACTGCAGGACTGATGTCACGTGACATCACTTCCTTTACTGAAGGACGGACAAGCCACGACATTTCTCATGGTATACTGAGACCTTCGGTCGCAATTACCGGTAAAGACATTAAAGATGTTTCACCACAAATAAAAGCTTGTATGAATGAGACATCAACCATATGAATAGTTTAATTTGAAACATTTGCTGACACATGTTCATGTCGTTTTTCGTCACAATCCTAGTATAAAGACCTGTATGCCGTGTTGACCATGTAAGCCCGAGTGTCCCTAGTTCTGGTTTATAAAGATAGATAGATAGATAGATAGATAGATAGATAGATAGATAGATAGATAGATAGATAGATAGATAGATACCTTTATTATCCCAAGGGGGAAATTAAGTTACCCAGAAGGTACAGCAGTTAAAGGTTACAGGACAAAAAGGGCAAACATCCAGCAAAAATAAGAGATCCCAACATGCTCACACGCTATGGATCTTTGCAAATCTCACAACGCGCCGCATCTTGTGGATCGGCTATATGTTCACCAAAGAGATTTGGTGAGAAGGGAGAAAGGAGGAGACTAAAGAGCCCTGGGGGACCCCAGTCAATTAAAGTACTGGATATAGGGTTTAAGTGGTTAAGTAAGTAAGTGGCTCATTGAGAAACACACAGGTGTCTATCGCGACACCACATTGTTGTTAATTCATCTACAATCTCAAAGTTGCGAGCTTGTAGAGCTTCTCTTTTCGAATGGCCAAAGTACCGTTGCCTGCTGCCATTCAAAAGCTCATTTGATTGAAATAGCTGCAGATTATGGATTTTCGTGTTTGTAGACGTACCGTAGCCCTGCATGTGTGTAAAAGAGGGCTTAAGTAGTTAAAACATCAAGCATCCTCATGGTCATATCCTCTCCGTCTGATGGTTTGAATTGTTTGCAAACAGACCTTGAGGGCTGTTTCAGAAAAAGGGGGAATGACACATCCTAAGCCATTAGCAAACAAAGCCACACTAGGGCCCTAACGCCCTCGCGCTCCCTTTCTCTCTCTCTCTGTCCCTCCCTCGTCCATACACTGCGTCCACCGTCACTAATCCGCTAAATCTGTTGTCGTTTGTCCCTCGTTTGTCATTTCGTCCCCTCGTCCTCAGTGCAGTCTTCATTGATGGCTTCTCCGCTGGCCCTATAAGGCGGGGGGTGAGGGGGGACACTGAAATGACAATTTGAGGCAGGGGTCTTCAACGTTTTCAGGCCAAGGACCCCTTAGTTGAGAGAGAGATGAAGCAGGGACCCCCCACAACCTTTTCATAGATTCCATATAGTTTCATTGTTTGACAGCACGATCATCAGTGTATTTTGGATTTATGTCAATTTGTGTTTTCAGATATTTAACCAACCGTCAATACTTAATAAACTTGACCTTTCAACCTGTACTTAGTCTGCTCTTTTTCCCCTCTACACCAAACCTCTTTGCCGAAAATAGCTGATCTACAAGCTCACAACGCCTCGTGCTGCGAGGCGTTGTCAGCTTGTAGATCTGCTATTTTTTGCTACAATTCTCAGAATATGGACACTAGGGTTCAGGTTGTTAATATAAAAAGGATTGGAGGATTTGGAGGACCCCCTGTAGTAACACTGAGGTGAGAACCCCCTAGGGGTCCCAGACCCCCTGTTGAAGACCCCTGATTTAAAGACTTTTAAGATATTTTTAATACCTCAAAAAGAAAGGAAAGAAAAAAGACCAAGAGAACAAAATATACTGCACTAACTAAACTGGTCAAACTGAGTCAGACACAATTGAATGCCTCAACTGCCACATTCCAAGTGCGTGTCATGGTGGAGGTGTGTGTGTGTGTGTGTGTGGGGGGGGGGGGGGGGGGGTGTCAGTTCAAATATGATTATTTTGGAGGGGGTCACGGCCTGGGAAGGTTTACTGATATAAGGGGCAAATCCAATCCAGGGCAACCCCCCCAGATCACGTTCAACCCAGATCTAAAAAAGGATCAATATTCGTTCTCCTGCTATACCTACAGTACCACTAAAATGTGGAACGCCCTACCGAAAGCCTTAAAGGGATATTCCACTTTCAAAAAACGTTTTGTCATTGTATGGTCTAATCAGGCTTGTAAGAACACCCTGAACCGTTTTTAATTTTCTTCATTCAGTATTTAGATATTTGATGTAAATGTTATTTGGCCCTCCAGGCCCAGGGCCTCTCCCCACACACACACTCATTGTAACTCCAAACTCCATTTTAACCATGATAGACACCCATTATTTTTTCTGGTGACTCATACTACCCTCCTAATACGTGAGCAGGCTGTGTTTTTTCCATAACGTTTTTCATTTATTTTTTATATATTTTTATTGTATTATTTGTTTTCCATTTTCCCAAGAATTATTAAAAATACATGATAAACGTTATGGAAAAAATCAAACCTTGGTTCGAAGTGGAGCGGGTGAATTTGAGCAGTTCCAGGTCTATGTTTTTGATTCTATGTGTTCTTAAATCTATGAATTCTGTCCTAGATCTATAATGCAGTGATGTTGCTAGCTTTTTAATGTGTCATGCTGTTGTGTGTGTGTGTGTGTGTGTGTGGGGGGGGGGGGGTTAGTGTTGGTGCGTGCGCGTGTGTGTGTGTGTGTGTGTGTGTGTGTGTGTGTGTGTGCGTTTGTGTAGTGAGTGTGGGTGGGGGGGTGTGTGTGTGTGTGTGTCATGCTGTTGTGTGTGTGTTGGGGGGGGGGGGGGTGAGTGTTGCTGCGTGAGTGTGGGTGGGGGGGGGGTGTCATGATGTTGTGTGTGTGTGTGTGGGGGGGGGTGAGTGTTGCTGCGTGCGCGTGTGTGTGTGTGTGTGTGTGTGTGCGTGCGTGCGTGCGTGCGTGTGTGTGTGTGCGTGGGGGGGGGGGGGGGGGGGGGGGGGTGAGTGTTGCTGCATGTGTGTGTGTGTGTGTGTGTGTGTGTGTGTATGTGTGCCTGCACAACAGCGCCCCTCCTTTAACTTGTGTGGCCACTCAAGGTATTGCCAGGCTACAGACATAGCCACCCAGAGACATAGCCACCCACGGACATACCTGTCTATTGGGAGCGCTTTCACCGCTCCAAAAATACGGCCTGCTCACGTATTAGGAGGGTAGTATGAGAATTATGTGTGTTTTTAAATAATCTATCACGGTTAAAATGGAGTGTGAGGGGAGAGGCCCTGAGCCTGGAGGGCCAAATAACATTTACATCAAATATCTAAATACTGAATGAAGAAAATTAAAAACTGTTCAGGGTGTTCATACAAGCCTGATTATACAATGACAAAAAGTTTTTTTGAAAGCGGAATATCCCTTTAAAGGAGTGTAAATCCCCAACTTCCTTTAAAACCGCTCTCTCACTTACAGGCGGCTGCTACTCGCAACTGGTAAAAGACAATGCCTATCCTTACCTCCCCCTTCCTACGGTAAATACCTTTCATTTTGTATTTTCTTATCTTGTTTTTACAACAGTTTTGTTTCTCTCGATGATATCCTCTGCATAGTACTGTGTTCTATCTGTCTGTCATTCAATGTTATATGAGTAAAAAAAAAAACTTTCCAGTGTAAATAAGCCGTAGGCTTTCTTAAATCTCCTTTTAGTTGACCTTGTACCGGTGAACTGTACTGTCATGAAACTGTAGGCTACCTTTTCCTATATGCAAACTTCCAATAAAGTCTTCAATCAATCAATCAATCCCTCCACACACCCAGGTGGCCACAAAGCTTGCTATCAGGGCCAGGGTGAGGAGGAAGGTATACAACAGGTGTTTATAATTCCCTCACCATGGCTACTCTCTCTGACCTTTGGTACGGGCACCGAGGTGGGCCTCGCCTCGCCGCCGCGGCGACCACGAGGAAACACACGACGGCACGTCACGAAACCACAACGACAGAACCAGGGCTTTGTTCGACGGCCGAGGAGGACGCCGTTGGCACTTATAGAAAGAAGTGTCACTAAAGGTGTTTTTTGGACAAACCTTCCCGGTAAACACTAACATTTGGGAAGGAGCTCTTTTAGGAAGAGCTCAAGAAGAGCCCATAGTGGATCCCAAAGGTTTCAGGTCGAGACCCGAAAGAGAGATTAGACGCCTGGCTGGGACCCAAACTAAAGAGATTTGCCAGATCTAGATCGTCTATTTTCACTACTTATTATTTTTTATTATTTTATTAATGGATTTTCTTTCGTTGGTTTGTTTGTTTGTTTTAAAATATATAGGCTACATTTATATAATGTAGGAAAATAAAATTGGTCTGTGACCCACAAATGGATCCTGATCCACTCTTTGGGAAACAGTGAGTTAAAGAACTGCTATCTAAGATGTAATTTAGATAGCCGTCTTTATAAGTTTATATATGTTTGTTTTTGTATTGATGTATATTACTTTGTAGTAGGGCATTCACGAATAGTGATTTTTTTAGTATTCTAATTATTCAACCTCAAAGTATTCGAATAGTCGAATATTCGACAGGACTGGCCAAACAGGCCAAACTGTCAGATATTAAGTAAGCAAGAGGCGAACATTGTGAAAATAGCCGATCTACATGCTCACAACGCCTCGCGCTGCGAGGCGTTGTGAGCATGTAGATCTGCTATTTTCACAATATTTATCTGCGGAACCGAGTAACATTAAATGTAATACCTACAATTCCAAGTGCTTGTCAGGGTTCTTATGACTTCCTATCTACTAGCCAAGCTTTATAAACCATGAATAAATATATATTTCTTTTAAAGAGAAAACAATAGAAAAATAAAATGAGCGAATATTCGACTTTGGTGAACAACGTCGAATAGTGACTTTGATATTCGAATTTGGTGAATGCCCAGTGATGTTGACGCATTGACGTATTACCTTGCTTATTGTAAGTCGCTCTGGATTACGAGTGTCTGCCAAATGCCCTAAATTGTCAATTGTGAAGAACATGTGGATTGGCTCTTGCACTAAGTATACAGGGCTTTAAGTGCGCGGCTACATTAACATTCCAGATTGCTGCGTGTTTATGGAGGTCTGTCATACATGAGGCCACCACGTTGCGGCACCTCCTCCACCAGCGGAGCTCCTTTGTCCCCGCGGGCCTCATCCGGGATGGATCCCCTCCGTGCTGGCATGGCTGGGGACTTTACAAGATGCACTTCTCCTCCTCTTCCTTAAACCCCCCCCCCCCTTCCCCCCGGCCCTGCCCCCCACTCCATCCAGTGGTGGAAAGTAACTAAGTACTTAAAGGAGGATTTCACCACTTTTCAACCTGTCTTCCTAATAATAGGTCCTCACTAATGTTCATGATAATATTGCAAAAAATATATATATAAATTCTACTCTGTCCAAGTCTCTTAGGAGAGCTGTGGGAAGTTCAGAAATCAATAGTCTTGTGACATCATCGTTTGACCGATTTTTTTTAACAATATTTTGGAAAATATATTTTAGATTTTTATTATCGCGAGAACAATTAGCTTCCACTTTAAAGCTATACTGTGTAAGATGCTCAACTAGTGGTCAGTAGCCCTATAGCAAACCGCGGTCGCGTTCGCGTCTTTCGCCCGTTTTTCGTACCTTCACGCCCCCGCGTCTGCCTCCACAACGCCGAGAGCTATCTTTAGAGGGGTCCCTGGTTCCTGTGCGTTCAGGCATTCCGGAGAAACGGACTACTTCACCCTGCCTGGTAGGCGAGATTACCTTTTGAGTAAAGAGACACACGGGCGACTACAAATATGGCGACCCCACTTCAAGATGCGCTGTGATTGGCCGGCAGTGTATAACCCTCGCTGTGATTGGCCGGTAGTGTGATGATGTAATTTTGCCGGGAAATCCCGCCCCTGTCACGGCTAAGTAGAAAACATATAAAGAGAAGGCTTCAGAAGCTGAAAATAACGGAGTGGGGGTTCTAAAACTTTAGCGATTTAACAGTTAGGACAATTTTAAGATTTGTTTTATAAAAAAAGTTACATGGTATAACTTTAACATTGCAACTTTTCAGGAGTAGAAAGCCTGCATTTTCTATTAGCTTGGATTCCCCATTGATGCTGTCACAAGACTATGGATTTCTGAACTTCCCACAGCTCTCCTGAGAGACTTGGACAGAGTAGATTTTTTTTGTGCAATTTTATTATGAACATTAGTGAGGACCTATTAGGCCTATATGAAGATAGGTTGAAAAGTGGTGAAGTAATCCTTTAAGTATACTGTAATTAAGTACAATGTTGCGGTATTTGTACTTTACTTGAGTTAATTTCCAATTTCCAATACTTTTACTTCTACTCCACTACAACTCAGATCCAAATATTGTACTTTTACTCCACTACGTTTATTTGAAAACTTCAGTTACTAGTTACTTTGCAGGTATAAATTATAATATTATAAAACATACATTAACAACTTTAGCCCTATTCTTTACCTAGGACATTTGAAAATAGCCGATCTACAAGCTTTATGTGAGCTTGTAGATCGGCTATTTTCGAACATTTTGAATACTTTACTTTTGGTACTTTAAGTACTTTTTGATGGCAACACTTTCATACTTTTATTCAAGTACATTTTGAATTCTGGACTTTTACTCGTAACAGAGTACATATCTATGTTGCGGTATTGATACTTCCACTCAAGTAAAGAATGTGAGTACCTTTTCCACCACTGGCCTCCATCCCCCTGCATCGCCGCACTGCCTGCTGTCACCCCCTAAACACCCCACGACCCCCCCTCTAGACCCCCCCTCTAGACCCCCCCTCTAGACCCCGTCCCGCCTGCCTGCACCGCACCGCGCTGCCTGCCTGCCTCTAAAAAGGCTCAGCTCCTGGCTTGTTTGCATTCCTCTCAGTTAATAAGTGTTTGTCTGATTCCTGTGTGTGGTGGTGGTGGGGGTGGTGGGCCGTGTATGGGGGGTTTCTAAAGATCCCCCCCACCCCCCCCCCCCCCCCCAACACACACACACACACACACACACACGACACACACGACACACACAACACACGCGCGCGCGCGCGCGCGCACACACACACACACACACACACACACACACACACACACACACACACACACACACAGGGACGTGCAGAGAATGTCAGAGAGGCAGGGGCTGAAATTTCTAAAGGGACTTTTGGTGAAAATATTGAAAATAGCAGACCTCCAAGCTCACTACGCGTCACACCTGTGAGCTTGGAGGTCGGCTATTTTCAGTACTTGATAACACACTAAACTAAGCATACAAAAGGCAATACTGGAGATTTCTTTCAACATAAGATGCTGCATTCAAGTTCAGGAAAGTTTGGACAAGGCAATTCTCTTGAATGCTGCCTTCAGGTATGGCATGGAAAGAGGGGGCATTTGCATTTCTTTCACCATAGTGAAAACTGCATTCATTGTCTGGAGAGGGCACTTTTTACCGACTGATAAAAGTACAGCGGCTCGAGCCCCCTTTCATGTCTATGTGTGCACGTGCCTGCACACACACAGACACAGCCCTCCCCTTCGCCCCGGCTCACCGGGCTGTAAAGAGAACATGTACTGCCGCTACTTGTGCGCGGGTCGGTTATGACGGCCATAAATCTCATATCGATGCATGAGTGCTCGTTAACTTTGATGATAATCCATTGAACACAGCCATATGCACGCACAAACACACACACACACACCCACGCAGGCGCACGTGTACGCGCACAGCTGTTACTTAACAGGTGGGGTGGGGGGGTGGGGGATGGATGGCCTTCGGGCCTGCAATTTGAACATAACGCTACGATTGATAAACTCAACAGCATCTTTGGTCTTGGACGGAGGTGGAGAAAGGCACCCGGGGTGATCCTCCTGTTGTGCGTTGGACAGAGCGACTATCCGAGCGCCAGTCCCAACCGGTTTCTGTTGGCAGGTCTGACTGCAAGGGAGAGCAAGGTGACAAAGAATGGGCCATATCTGCCTGGCACCACCGGCACCCTGCACTGCACTGGCCAGGCCTGATAGGAGAGAGAGAGAGAGAGAGAGAGAGAGAGAGAGAGAGAGAGAGAGAGAGAGAGAGAGACAGAGCCAGAGCCAGAGGGAGAGATAAGCCCCCTTTCCACTGCAAGGTGGAACCAGAACTTTCCAGAACCTGAACCTATTTTTTTGGTTCTGGTTTTGTTTCCATTGCACACGGCCCGGTTTCAGACGAGGTTCCTGTAATCTTTTTTAGGTCCTGCTCCTGAGGTAGAACTAAACTTGAGTTCTGGGAACCTATGGGCGGGGCCAGCACTTTTTTGGGACCTTCCGGGATAGTTCTGGTTATATGGAAACGTAAGCAGAACTTGGTCCCCGGAACTTAACAGGTTCTTGAAAGTTCTTGGTTCTGGAAAGTTCTGGTTCTAGTTCTGGTTCAGCCCTACAGTGGAAATGGGGCTATACAGAGAGACAGAGAGAGACAGAGATGGGCAGACAGACAGAGAGAGACATAGATGGACAGAGAGACAGTCAGAGAGACAGTAGTCTCGCGTAGCCAGACAACTATTCCACAATCTACGAATGCTATATAGAGTCTTGAACGGCAGCTCCCGAACAGCGAGTATCGGAAGTAGCCACTGCTGCACGGAAGTTGACGGAACTGTAGTCCCACTGGAAACATAACAGAAGCACACTCACACCGACAGTCATTCGAGCGGCATATTCTTGTTATGAGTGAAAATGTTTAAGAAAACATTTGAAAACATCATGGAAGTAACACCAACAACACCAGAGAAAGACGAACTAACTCCCCAAAAAATAATGAAAGGAGACATAACGCTTCCAGTAGGACATGTTATTGCTACTGCACCAAGGGAGCGGTTGCGTCACATCCGCTTTATCTCGCACTCATCGTTTCTATTTCCGTGCCCCAGACTGCATTTGCAAATCGCGTTAGGCAACAGTCTGGCCACACGAGACTAGAGATGGGCAGACAGACATCGAGAGACAGAGGAAGAGGGACATAGATGGACAGAGAGACAGTCAGAGAGACAGTAGTCTAACCTAACGTGGACATTCTATGCCCCCGGCAGATCTCACCGACTCCTCCAGCGTCTCGGAATGGACGTGGAGGGGGACATGACTCCTGCTGCTGTGCGCTTTGAGTACATGAGGAAGTGACCCGCGGTGGAAAACGAGTGATAAATCAAAGCGATTTTATAATGATAATGGACAAGCCTAAACAAACCAGTTCACATGAACAATAGAGGGTATGCGCATTGTTAGGATAAATTATGATACATAATTATGTTATTGGTGTATGAGTCTCATATGACCATATAAAGGCATAATATGAACTGAACGTACAGTATATAAGAGACCACAATTTGGTCGCATACTGTAGGTTCAGGCAAACTGATTAAAGGTCATAATAACTTTGAATGCCCTGAATATAATCATGTTTTGATATACTGTATAAGTCACGAGTGGTGGAAAATAACCAGCACTACGTGGCACTTTCTTCCTGTTATTTCCTTGTTATGATATAGGAACAAATCAATGAGTTCCTACTACTTCCTTGTTATGATTTGGGGAACAAATGAATGAGTCCCACGACTTCTTACTGTCATAACTGTACTCTTTATATACTGAATGTAACTTCCATTTTGGGAGAGAGAATCCTCTGTCCTGCCGTTAGGGTGGGAAGAGATTTAGAACTGTTTGTCTCTTTGTCTGTCTCTCCTCAATACAGCAATCTAAGATATACGTCCTTTGGTCTCTTTGTCTTATTTTAACTATGGATTTAGAGATCCATATTTATCTTTAATAATTTATCTAATAATAATGGTCCTTATCGAGCGAGGATACTGTTTGTAACATTGGCCGACTGAGGGACGGATAAGTGTTCAGGCTGTTAGCCATTTAAAGTTCACTTTCTCTCCCCCGGTGGAACAATGTTGCAACACGTATCTGAAACCAGCCAGGATTTTATCTCTAATTGCTGTATTATCAGACAAAGGAATTTATTTAGACAACAGTGTTTATCTGAGTTTTGGATTAATGTGGAACCGCGTAGACATCCAGGAGCAGCACCGGACCGTGACGAAAGGCTGGATTTTCCACCGATGCACCACCGCCCGGCTGCGCCTCCTGGATTTCTGCGCATTGGCAAATTCCTAAGTGATTAAGATAAGTACATATTTACTAAATCCCTGTAACGTGTCGTGTCTGTTGAATTTTGAATTAACGATGTTAATGTAATGATAATTAATTAAATATGAATGATGTTCTCCCTCCGTCTGGAGGAGTCCGATAGCTCCTAATAATGTTTTGGTTTGACACGCGTCGTAAATTAACCCTTATCTATAGATACCGAATGGTCGTAACTCTTTGTTTCATCTTACAAAGTTTCAGGGAGGTGTACACAATCCCTATTCTATTTTAAACTATTTCTCTGGTTCGTGCTCTCGCTCTCTCATTGTGATGAGGAGGAAGAGACAATACTGATTTTCAAACTTTAACTTTTTTCGGTACAGTTGTTTTTGTCATTATTTGTTTGTCTGGACCCTATGAAGGGTCATTATTTGCCCACTGTTGACCCAGGCAGTTTTTCTGTAGACCCAGTACAGTTATCCCCACTGTAGACCCAGGCAGAATCTCTGTATAGTACAGTTGGATGTTATTTGTCCTCCGCAAGTCAGCGGAGTGTTTAGTTATCTGTTTATGTACCGATACTACTGTGTTTATTTAGGTCTCTCACTTTCATGGCTTGGCCCAGCCATTTGGAAATTGAGAAACAATATTTTTATCTTTGACTATGTTACTGACCATTTCTGTCTTCTGTAATGAATAATATTAAGTACTTTTAAGACATTTTAAAATGTCTCTGAGAAATTAAAGTTAAGATTTAAGATTAAGAATAACTAACTCAAATTAATGATGTCTAAATTAATATAATATGTTGTAACGTTAAGTTTTAAAACCTGACCAGAGGCTTCTGGCTGTGTATTATAGTATAATTTCATTTATTTGATGACTTCTTTCTGAGTATGAGTTTGTTATACAGTATGTGTGCGTGCGTGCATGCATGTGCGTGTGAGGTAGAGGGGGAATGTGTGAGCTCCACCCCCCCCTCTCTCTTGGTCAATGTGCGTGCCGCTCCAGTACTGTATGTGTGAGTGCGGGCATGCGCCTGTGTGTGTGCGTAAATGTCGCTCTGACCCATATCTCTTTCACTCCCTGAGTGCGTGCGTGAGCGTGCGTGTTGACTGTGATTCATGCCTGTCGAGGTGTGTGCGTATGTGTGCCTGTGTGCCTGTTAGACATCTGCCGCCTTCAAGGTCAGATGGTCTGTGTGTGAGAGAATTGTTATGGGAACATGTCTTGTTTAGACTTTCCTTTCTCCTATTTTTCGTAAACGTTCTGATTGTTTACTGTCTATGGTATTTTGTTTAATTGCCCTGTTCTTTTACTGTTAAGACTTCATTACCCATAAAGCTCGGTTGGGAACTTCCTGTCCCCTGGTTACCATAACAACCAAATTAAACCCATTGTTGAGAAGGACACAAGGTCGCTTCTCGCACTTAGGGCGTATTACTTATCACTGACAGTTTCAACTGTTTGTCTCCCCTGTGCCCAAGCTGCTACTGTACTGTACTGTAGTGTATGATTTAAAGCTCATTTCATTGATTTCAATAATTTAAATTATTTTATTATAACTGTTATGTCACAACTATAAGTTGTAACAAAAGGGGAGTGTTTAAGGATTCATTTTGATTTTAATTTCATTTTGATTTGATTTTAATTTATTTAATTTGGTTTTTCATCGATTTAAGATTTATTTGAAACTTAATTTGAAATATTTCTGTTTCATGGGCTGACGCTGACGGAGAGAGGAGGAAGGCAGTGTGGGGAAGGAGGAGAATCGGGTCAACTGAGAACCACCTGACTGAGATGGGGTGCAGACGAACCACGACCTGAGGCCCGGCCAGACCAGTGCACGAGCCAATCAACCGCCGCGGCACGATGTAAAAATCGTGCCTTGTCGGTGAGAATTCTGTTGCACTGTTGTTGATGCCATGTGTAGTACAAACACTATCATGATGAACTAAATTGTTGTTGAAACAGTAAACTGGCCAAGTCCTTCGTCCCCCCTAGGAATCACCTGAGAAGACGACCGAGACCCAGAAGAACCGGCCCCACATCAACTGCATCCTGCGTCCTCCTCCCTCACGTCTCTACAATGCCCCAACGTCAACATCATCATCACCCTCATCATCATCATCCTCATCATCATCATCCGATCAATGGTCATCCGATCAACTCATATTTTCTTTTTTCATTTTTCATTCTTTATTCTTTATTTTTATCTGTTTATTCAATTTTAATTCTGTCTTCATTCATCTGTAAGAAACGATGAATGAAGGTGTCAAGTTTCTTTAACTTTAAGGATTTATTACAGTTCTTTAAAAAATATATATATATTACAGTCTTTTGAAAATTTGAATTTATAAATATTATTAAAGTCTTCATAATATTATTATTATTATTACCCTGATAAAATGTTTAATATGGAGGTCATATGAACCTCATACAAAAATGAAAAGGATAGATTGTTAGGATAAATTATGATACATAATTATGTTATTGGTGTATGAGTCTCATATGACCATATAAAGGCATAATATGAACTGAACGTACAGTATATAAGAGACCACAATTTGGTCGCATACTGTAGGTTCAGGCAAACTGATTAAAGGTCATAATAACTTTGAATGCCCTGAATATAATCATGTTTTGATATACTGTATAAGTCACGAGTGGTGGAAAATAACCAGCACTACGTGGCACTTTCTTCCTGTTATTTCCTTGTTATGATATAGGAACAAATCAATGAGTTCCTACTACTTCCTTGTTATGATTTGGGGAACAAATGAATGAGTCCCACGACTTCTTACTGTCATAACTGTACTCTTTATATACTGAATGTAACTTCCATTTTGGGAGAGAGAATCCTCTGTCCTGCCGTTAGGGTGGGAAGAGATTTAGAACTGTTTGTCTCTTTGTCTGTCTCTCCTCAATACAGCAATCTAAGATATACGTCCTTTGGTCTCTTTGTCTTATTTTAACTATGGATTTAGAGATCCATATTTATCTTTAATAATTTATCTAATACGCATGCATAAAGTGAATGGCAAATCGAGTGGCAAAGTGAGTGGCAAAGTTTAGCGTCGTTTTAACATTGTTTAAAGCAATCAGATAGGACTTTACTTTTTGGATGTATGGGCTTTCAAGGCCAAAGTAGTTTTCTGCCACTCAGTAGACGTTCCCGCATAACTTCCGGGTATATGATGATGATGTCACGCGCTTACCCTCTATACTGATGTAAAATAAGATATCTGATCGGCTACATATATTTTAATGCAACCGTCAGGTCGCAGTTACTATCAAAACCTCCACCACCTGTCAGTCAGTCTGTCAGTCACGCGTCACACGCCACACGTCACACTTTTGCCCTTCTCATATCTCCGCCACCGTTGCCCCGATCCATGCCAAAATCTGCACGCACACCCCTTGCCTGCCAAACCACGACCTCCACCACTCAATTCTCACATGGCCCTCTTCTAGCGCCACTATGAGGCCGATTCTTGCAAAACACATTTTTGGACACTGCTCCTACAAATGTTGCACTAAAATCACACAAATCGGTACACAGTATGTCTACACTCATGTCATCAACATGGATCTGTCCCATATGGCATTTTTTCAAACACATTTTTGGACACTGCTCCTACACATTTTGCCCTAAAATCACGCTGCGACCTGACGGTCGCTTATCTTCCGATTAGGGAGTCTTACTGGTATACAATTAAAATGTTGTGAGCCACAGTTACAGGGGCGCCAGGCTTTTCTCTTTAAAATGCCTGGATCCCGAGTCTAGAGAGACAGAGAGACAGAGATGGGCAGAGAGACAGTCAGAGAGAGAGAGAGAGAGAGAGAAACAGAGATCAACAGAGGGACGGGGAGCCCCAGCCCAGGGTGACGGCTGCCAGAGACAGCCCAGCTGGGAGCAGCTCCCAGGGGTACGGGCCAGGAAGGCCTCCTTTCACGTCAGCTCTGATCAAGTCATGTAGTGCGTACGTAAACCCTCTGCAAACAGCGCGGCTCTTTGCCGAGGCCGAGGGGCAACCCCCCCCCCAGTTGAATGGAACTGAACTGGCGGAGTGGCGTAGCCCGGTGCCCTTGAGACTGGTTCCTGGCTGTGACGCGCAGCCAGGGGGTCCAGGGCTCGGACCGCGGCCGGCGGTACGGGCTTTTGTCGCCGCTGTCGCCACGGCAGTTCACCTATTGAGGGGCTCCCCCACCCCGAGTCTAAGATATGTAAAGCAGCAGCGTTTCAAAGCCTCCCCTCCTCTGTGAGACAAAACAAAGAAATAAAGAAATCAAATTAAAGTCTGGAAAAGGAGCGCGTAAAAAGTAAAAGGAGAAAAGAGAACGTGTCCTCTGTGGCAAATGCTTACAGGCGCCGCCAAGCTATGCGCTGGATGGAATCAGGTGGGCGGAGATAAATGGATAAAATGAAAAGACGATCAATAAATAACAGAATGCGGCGAGGTGAAGGGAGCGTACTATGCCCTTGTTTGCCCAAGTGAGAGAGAGAGAGAGGTATTTCTACTTTTCTTATTGAGCCGGGCCAAGTCCTGCATGCAAGCAGCTGGGTGCTTTGGTCTCCCACCCAGCATTGAGAGGCAGGCCCGGGCTTGCCCGTCCAAACGGCGGACTATGGCCCCCGCCGCCGCCACCAACGCACACGGCTCGGCCTGCCCCCACGCAGCTGCCATGGCCTTTGTTTATGTTTGTTTTTCCTCCTCCTCCTCTCTCTCAGTACATTTCCCTGCTCTCCGCGGGGAGGGCCTAAAGAGGCAGCGCTCTCCTCTCCAGAGAAGCACGCACGCACACGCGCTCGCAAACACACACACACACACACACACACACACACACACACACACACACGCAAGCACACACACACACGGCAGGTGTCAGGTGACGTGCTTCCTCCTCCAGAGTTATGTGTGGCTTCTGCTGATGCATTTGTCTCCTTGACAGCTTCCCCTGTCACTGCACTTGTCACCTGCCTGGTACACACAGTAAAAAAGAGTGCATTTATTCTGTGTCTATGCATATTATTTGTTCATGTTTCTTTATTGATGCTCTGAATTGCTTTTTTTTACCATGTTCAGCACTTTGGTCAGCTTTGGGCAGTTGTAAATGTACAATACAAATAAAGTTTGATTTGATTCTGTCTCTCGTCATCCTTATTTCTCCTTGGTGGGTTGACCAGTTGATCTGAAATTGCACATGGGCAATGACCTTGAAATGAAGTGAACGAGGAAGCATTTCTGTGAACTCACACTCAACTCATCCCAACACTGCTGGTGGAGAAGGGGGAGTGACTCATGGAACCCAGTGTCGGGTTTAGTTGATCGGCAGGTGCTTCCAATAGTCTAATTGTGCTGCCTCAGGGCTACATACATACTGTAGTCTTGTGTGGCCAGACCACGATTTGGATATGCTCCCGGAATAACGTAAAAAGAACGATGAGTATATCCGGTTAAAGCGGAAGTGAAGCCTCCTCCACACTTCTGTTTCGTAACATCGCACACATTTATCCTAATATAAATAAAACTCATCAAATCATATTTAGCTTGCTGCTTAGCAGAAATGACATTTTAAAGTATATTTTCATGAACGGAAATGCCAGCTTCCATTACTCACCATTCAGGAGCTGTAGTTTCAGACTCTATATAGCATTCGGAGATTGTGGAATAGTTGTCTGGCTACGCGAGACTACTACATACACAACCCGGTAGTTGCCGCAATGGTGCAAAGTTAGAAAGGACTTTGATTTAAATGTACAATACAGTATCAAGCAAGCGGACGCTAGCTAGGCTGGGCACTAGCTTTTATAGACTTGTTGTAACAATAAGTAGTGTGTGTCAAACACACAAGAGTGTGGTCAATAAAGCACAGACGCTTTAATTACAAAACAGTACAAAACAACAACCCATATTATTATTAGCACTCAGTTACAGGGACTTTTATGCAGTTACTTGGCCATTCTCATGCATGTTTCTCCTCATTCAGTGGGCTGGTGTCTTACAATGTATTGAAGCTGATCTGTAACTTTAACCAGTAGCTGTTCTAACTAAGAGTTTGTAGGATTGGAACACCCTCCAAAATGGCTGACACCTTGCAGTCCACTATACTACATGCTCTGAGTGATTTAGACTTAATTCGAGCACATGCCACTGGCCGGGTTTCCCAAAGCGACAACTACACCATCTTTCAGATTTCACAAACAAAGTGCTTAATAAAGTCTCACACCTGTCTAAATACGGTACGGCATTCTATAATTGTCCGTATCCTCCGTGTTCTTTAATAAGAAGCCTTTTTATCTGATCGCTGTCTGTTTATCTCAATGGGGTTGGTGCGCATGGTGAATACCTGGAATACCAGGAAATACATGGGAAAACAGAAAGCGATTGGATAAAAAGGCTTCTTATTAAAGAACACGGAGGATACGGTTAATTATAGAAGGCCGTACCGTATTTAGACAGGAGTGAGACTATATTAAGCACTTTGTGAAATCTGAATGTTGGTTTAGTTGTAGGGGGCTAAATAAGTCGCTCTGCCTGAACCCATGTAAACACGGGAACATGACAGTCAGGGCTTGGTCTCTATGGCATGCTTGAGCTACGATGGGACACAATTGCTTTGGGAAAGCCGGCCACTGTCATTACTTACAACACACACAAACAAAATAAAATAAATTGCCATAATGACAAAGCATTCGGCTTTATATCCTACAACGGCTGTGCTATTATATGTGTCATTTACATCAGAAGAAAATGACTGGTTGTATGTAAATCTGAAAATAGATCTACAAGTTGACACGTGTCACTACACAACACATTAGGTGAGCTTGCAGAACTGCTATTTTCGCACGCGACACCCCTGCGAAACCAAGTACAAATCACGCTTAAGAGGAAACAATGCACCGTGCCGCGGTGCGAAACGCCCTTGTCAAGGAGTGTAAGGTGAGAATATGTTTGGTACCTGACGCTATAGTATTTTAGCAGCATCAGGGACCATTGTTTCTCTCCCAGGAATGACTCACTAGTCGGCACGTTACCCAGACAGCATAACACAGCACACACTCACCAAGGTAAATAACAACAGGCCCAAACTATGGCAACTAATAGACAAGTATTATTTTCCAGGAAGCTGGTTTGATTGTGTGCCATTCAGCTGTCCACAATAACGCCTTTGAGGTTCGAGGGCATTTCCGTTCTTCATTTGATATCTTGTAATCCGTTTGGATTAGCCTGATAATAGTATACTAATACTATCTATATCTCTATACCTTCACTTGTTTTTTATATACCTACTTTTTTTTACTTGATTAAAGCAGCATAGAAGGAATAACATTCTTTTCACTACAAGAGAATGTTTCTCCCCATACCTGAAAAATGCATTCCTGCACAGTGCACACTTGTATAGATACCTATACTCCTATATGGCAAGGAGGGCATGGGGCGGCATAGCTCAGGGGTAGATAAACTGACATTAGAGCACAAAGGATTCCCGAAGGGTTCCCAGTTCGAATCCGGACTCCCCCTGAGTGAATGTTGAAGAGTCCTTGAGCAAGACTCTGAACCTCTAATTGCTCCCAGTGAGTAGGTTGGTGCCTTGCATGGTTTCTTTCCTATGAATGTGTGAATGGGTGGATGTAATGCACAATCTATGTAAAGCGCCTTGGATAAAAGCGCTATATAAATGCACCATTTACCATGGTAACAGCCATGAAGAGTAAATAAATAAGCAAAAAAGTTGGTATACTATTACTTATAGAGTATATACCATCACCACAGGGCTGCCCATTACCCGACATTCATTCAAATTAATATTTCTAAGAAAAACGTCCAGAAAAAGATAACATTTCACTGCTTGTGCAGTACAGTTTTTGTATAATTATTATGTCAACCATTTGAACCCCGGCATCCATATTCTGGGGGGGAACATGAGCCAACAATAGCGCATTGCGTTGTGAGCTTGTAAAGATTTGCTGTAGACAGAAAAAAAGTGAAACTCACTTAGTCTAGAGGGTTTAAATGTTAAACAGCCTGTATTATAGTAGGGGCCTATACTGTATAAGAGCTGTAGGGTGTGATGTCATTCGTCCCAAAAAATAAGGAATAAAGTGTGTCCCTTACCAGTTCAATACCAAATAAGCTAGGGACGATTTGTTATTTCAAAGGACGGTTGGCAACCCTATAAGCCGTGGCAGTGGTGGCCTAAACGTGAGCCGTCACTCAAACGTCACCCAATCTGATCTCCCGGCGTAGTCGCACTTAGTCAGGACAAGACAGCTTTGTAAAGGCCTTGAAGGTTATAGAGGGCTGTGCGCTGGTTTGGTGCACGGCCCCCATGCAAGGCACCAAACCAACTCACCGGGAGCAACTAGGTGTTCAGAGTCTTGCTCAAGGACTCTTCGGTGTGTGTGTGTGTGTGTGTGTGTGTGTGTGTGTGTGTGTGTGTGTGTGTGTGTGTGTGTGTGTGTGTGTGTGTGTGTGTGTGTGTGTGTGTGCGTGCGTGTGTGTGTGTGTGCGTTGTGTTTTTATGCTTTAAACTAGAATTTGTCGGGGACTGCAGTGCCCATAAGTCCGAAGGTTCATTAGTCCGAATTTAGTTAGGGTTACTGAGGTTAGGGTTAGCTAGGCATAGTATTCTTAACAAATTCGGACTAATGAACCTTCGGATTAATGAACCTTCGAACTAATGAACCTTCGGACTAATGAACCTTTGGACCAATGCCATGGCGCCGAATTTGTCACTTTCTTAAACGAATGGCCTATAAGTCTACGAATAATAGAACCAGTAAGACTCCCTAATCGGGATCACAATATCAAATATCACAGCCTCCACCTCTCACGTCAAACGGGCAGCCATAGTTACACCTGGAATGTTGAATCTCCATATATGGAGATAACCTACCCATCACACAAAGTCTGACCTCACCAGCCCATACCTGGGCATGGACGACTTATATCTCCATATACGGAGATGGCCATATATGGAGATACGATGACATCACAGAGTCCACAGCTGATGATGTGGCGTGATGTCATACAATACACAAACAAGCCCTATATAAAGGGGCAATTCTCACCAGGGAAGAGAGCATTCCCCACTAGCTGAGTATCTTAAGATGGTTGGATGTGATGATAAGCCACAAATAGGCCAAAAGTTTGTTTTACCAATTATCAAGACATATGGGCAGTTGACAGTTTGCCATTGTTACTCATTGAAGTTGAATCTCCATCTGAATCCCTTTTATGCCCATATATGGAGATCCCTGCTCTGAGTATCTGACATCACTAATCCCTTTTATGCCCATATATGGAGATCCCTGCTCTGAGTATCTGACATCACTAATCCCTTTTATGCCCATATACAGTATGGAGATCCCTAACAGAATCCATTTTATGCCCATATATGGAGATACCTGCTCTGAGTATCTGACATCACTGTGATGTCACCTGTTTATGCCTAAATATGGAGATCCCTGCTCTGAGTATCTGACATCACTGCGATCTCACCTGTGATGTCACAGTGACACATCACCTCAGTATCTGTGATGTCACAGTGACACATCACCTCAGTATCAGGCGTTACACGTATACATTGAGCAGGGCAAAGGTGTGACGTGTGTGACGGACGGACGGACGGACGGACGGACGGACGGACGGCCGGTGGAGGTTTTCATACTAAACTGCGACCTTACGGTCGCAATTAAATTAATTAATTAAAACACTAGTATTAACGGTCCATATCCACAAAAGGGGCAGGAACAGCATTGATCAGAGGTGGCCAGTGTCATGAGGAGCTGACTTCCTCCAAAAATGATTCGGGCCATTAGCTGAAGAAGGTGACCAATTGTGGAATTATATAGGTTCAGGTTGTTGGGCTAGAGTTGGGAATAGATATTTGGAGTTTAGGTGTGGTGGCTCAGGTTGGAGTTCTGCCCGATTTCTACTTAGTGCGAACGTGGCGTTATTACGACATTCCATAGTTCGACGTCACATTCGTCCGACGCTGGTGAATGCTAACCTGATGGTGAAATGCTAACCTTGCCAACGCTGGTGAATGCTGGGAGCGGTTCGCTGTTTCTATGCGTCATCTTTTCGACACCCAAACCCAACCCTTACCCGAACCCTTACCTCCGTGGGGTGAGTCGCTAACCCTCCCGACGCTCCGTTGTCGAAATGACGGTCGTTCGAAAGAGCGAGATTTCCCCGTGAATGCTACGGTGAATGTTAACCTGGTGAATGCTACCATGCCTAAACCTAACCCTAACCCTTACCCTGATCTCAGTAAAAAAATATCGAGATTTTACCCTACTTAGTTGCGTGCCGGTGTTGCTCACCGCGCAAAGTAGCCAAACTACAAACTTTTAGGTCTAAAATGATGATGTCCTCCTAGCTCTGGTCCATAGCGTTAGTGGAGTTCTCCCTAACGCTATGTTCCTCTACCTCCCAAATCCTTTCGGCCCTCACCAAAACAAAGGTATCAGTGGACAGTTGAAAGCTTACTCTACTTAGTGGACGCGGTCTGAGCCCCCCACCACACGCTTAAAATACATTTTCTAGGGTAAAATGAAAAATATTCCACTGGATGGAGACAATCTTCCTGGTTGAAGGCTGTTTTTATGAAACAGCGCTTCCAACGTTGCAGAGTTGAATAACACCCAATGAGACTAATGCTCTGTGTAATTCGGTCCTCTGACCTGCGTGGCAGTAGTGAGTTGGCACCTTGATGGCGACGACAAATAGTGAAAAACTAGAAGAAATGGAGTCTCCATCCGGTGGAATATTTTTCATTTTGCCCTAGAAATGTATTTTAATGGTGTGGTGGGGGGCTCAGACCGCGTCCACTAAGTAGAGTAATCTTTCAACTGTCCACTGATACCTTTGGTTTGGTGAGGGGCGAAACAGTTTTTGTTATTTTCTGACCAGACGACGGGTCTTTCCGGATTTGCCAAGGATTTGGGAGGTAGAGGAACATTGCGTTAGGGAGAACTCCACTAATGCTATGGACCAGAGCTAATGTCCTCTCAAGTATAGCAGCAATACAACGTGTGTGTGTGTGTGTGTATTTGTAGATGTGTATGGTCTGCTGGTGGTGGTGGGGGGGGGGGGGTTCTCTTTCAGGTCTTTGTTTGTGCTCAGCCAGACTCTTGTTCTCCGTGCCGTTTGCCTCTGCCATCCCCAATTGGTGACCGTGTGGGGTCTACCACGGGGACAAGCATCCCACTGCCCCCATATATCATATCCCCCCACCCCCGCCCCCCCTGTCGGTGCGGGAGGGACCAGGGGTGTCGCACCAAATTCTGGGCCCTGGGTACAAGGAGTCACTGCGGGCCCCCCAACGCATTATTATATATGCATTATTTTGTGCTTTAACCATTGAAACATAGCAGATCTACAAGCTCGGTGCCGCGCTGCGAGCTTGCAGATCTTTGAAAAATCTTGAAAATGTGCATGTGCAAGTCTTTGAATATTTCAAATCCTTCTAAGGTTTTTTGAAAAACCTATGTTTCTGTCAGTGGTGCTCAAACTTTTTCATGTGGAAGGACCCCCAAAATGATATGTATTTGGCCACGGACCCCCATCTCAAAATATTTAGTTCCAGGGACCCCCGGCCCAGAAGCAAAATTTGAGTTACAAATGTTCGCTCAAAAAATACATATTTGCACAAATGTTTTCACGTCTTTTCAAAAATAGCAGATCTACAAGCTCGCGCTGTGAGCTTGTATATCTGCTATTTTTCAATACCTTAAGTATAAAATAATTAAGGCCCCTTCACCTTGGGCCCTAGTGACCCCCCCCCCCCCCCCCCCCCTTGTGACACCCCTGGGAGGGACCACACTGCCTCTTCCCCGAACCTGCGTGTGTGTGTTGGGGGGGGGATTAGCTTAGCGAGGTGGCTCGCGTTCGAGCAACTTCAATGAAAAGCCGCACACGTAATCAAATGCAAAATACGGAGCTTGTCGGAGCGCGGCGGCCGTGAATGGACGGTCCGTCCGTCTGTTGTCATGTCATGTCATGGGTGCGGTAATCGCGGAGGAGAGATGGAGGACAGAGATAAGTCCCTGTAACGCTACACCTCCCCATGATGGACACCCAACCCTCCTCTGGGAAGGGAAGGGGGGGGGGCAGGCACGTGCACACGTAGACGTCAAAGGGGGCTCGAGCCCCTGCCCTTTTATCGGTCTGTAAAAAGTGCCCTCTCCAGACAGTTTTACTATGGTGAAAGAAACGCAAATGCCCTCTTTCCATGCCATACCCGAAGGCAGCAATCAAGAGAATCGCCTTGTCCAAACTCTCCTGAACTTGAATGCAGCATCTCATGTTGAAATAATAGATGGTATACGTGTGACATCATCATCATACCCGGAAGTTATGCAGGAACGCCTACTGAGTGTCAAAAAACTACTTTCTGGCCTTGACAACCCATACATCCAAAAAGTAAAGTCCTATCTGATTGCATGATGTTAAACGACGTTAAACTCACTTTGCAACTCACTTTGCCACTCGATATGCCACTCGATTTGCCATTCTCTTCATGCAATGCGCATACCCTCTATTACCCTCTTTGTGTAGAAACTGACTTGAATTTTCTTAGTTCAGTCAGTGTGGTATCACGCGACGCGTTGTGAGCTTGGAGGTCGGCTATTTTCTATATTTTCACCAAAAGGCCCTTTTAGAAATGTCAGCCCCTGCCTCTCTAACATTCTCTGCACATCCCTGGAAGGGAGGTACCAAATAATCCACCGTACCAATCGACCCGGGCCTGCATGCGGTGCTCCGTTCCTGGAAAGGAGAGCCGCCGTTATCCCACTTCCACCACCCCCACCCCACTCATACCTGTCCACACACACACACACTGAGCAGCTCTCAGCCCCCCTGCGTGGCTATTACACGCAGGGAGCCATAGAGCTCTCCAGGTGGATTGCAGGGCTGGGGTAATTATAATGCGCGGCAGGCTGGGTTAGCTGAGAGGCCTGGCGGTAACCCGATGCAGGTATTATTCCTCCGGGGCCCTCAGCTGACGGGCCCCCGCGGTAACGAGAGACCGCGGGGTGAAACGCTAACCTCTCCCCGTCCGCGAAGGTTCCAGTCCAGAAACCGCGGGCGAACCGAAAGTGCTAAACGTCGTCGACGCCGTCCCCATTGGCAAGGGAGGGAGGGAGGGAGGGTGGTTGACGTGACTCGTTTCGCCGTTCCACGGATTACGTTTTGCGTTTGGGGAGATGTCCCCGCGCCGGTGAGACCTGCCAGGGAGGTTTGCGAGATGAGCGCACGGTGAAAATGACTTTCAAAGTCATTTGAAAATATCACTGGTTCTCTCAGACCTTTTAATGTCAAGTTTGTGCCAGGGGACCCCCATACAAGATTTCGTCGTTGTCGGGTGGAAACCTTTTATATCCAAAATTGTTTGTTTAGTATTTATCACTTTTAAAATGATTTAACCTTGTGAAAACAGCCGATCTACAAGCACACAACGCCTCGCGGCTGTTTTCACTACTTTTGTGCGATGCCCATATGATGAAGCAGGGCTTTAGGCCTAATACAAATTTGAAACTTGGAGATACAAGGTTTCTGCCCGACAGTGACGATTTATTTTCCCCCCAAAATATCCCAAAATCTGAAATAGCAGATCTGCAAACCTTGTTGATCTAATCGGCTATTGTCGCGGACTCGCGGTTACATCCATTTTGATGCTACGTTAACCAATTTCGCCGGAGATCCCACTTCAGGAGAACCACTGGGAGATACGGAGTCGTCGGCAGTGGCGTCAGGCCGTATTTCTCCCCCCGTTGCCCCACAACTCCATTGGCATTCTAAACTGTGTACCACGAAGAGAGACAGAGAGAGAGAGAGAGACAGAGAGAGAGAGAGAGACACTGGCCAGTTTGGGGCAGCCCCTAGCTTGGGTTCAGCTCACCGTTTCCCAAACCAACATCCCCCCTTACCACACACACACACACACACACACGCACGCACGCACGCACGCACGCACGCACGCACGCACGCACGCACGCACGCCCGCCCGCACACACACACACACACACACACGACCCACCCACCCAAAAAAAAAGAAGGGGAAAAAAAAGAAAAACAGGAGAGGAAAAAGTGAAAGAGGAACGGGGGAATACATCTTTTTTATCACGCGGCTAATGAAAAGGCCTGTCGTCCAGGGAGACCGCTGGTGCTATTGTCATGTAGACCGCGAGGAGGGGGGGGGGAGGGGGGGGGGACTGTTACTGGTCCCACCAGGGCCCTGAGGTTGGTCAGGGTTGTGGTGGGATTTTGCGGTGTGGGCCGTAGGGATGGGACGATGCGCGATTGCACGATATTATCGTTCATCGCGATAAAAAAACACTCGCGATAATCGTATCGTGGAGATTTCAATTATCGTGATATCGTCCTCCGTCATGCACTGGGATCAATTCACCTTTTATTTGCCGAGCTGCATATCCGATACCACTTAAACCCTCTATAATTGGTAAAAGGTACTTACAATATACATACTTGATACAGTCTTTTTTTCGCTCTCTGACAAATCTCTTTGTCAAAAAATAGCCGATCTACGAGCTTGTAGATCTGCTATTTTTTGGCAAATGTTCCGCCCCAGGATAATGGATTTAGATTACCACGATAATATCGTAAATCGCAATTTCTTTTGTCACAATAATCGTGAAATTATATTTTCATATCGTCCCATCCCTAGTGGGCCGACAGTCAAAGAGAGAGGAGAGAGAGAGGAGCCCCAGATTTATAGCGCTGACGATGTGAGCCGGTCTTTGTGAAAGTGCACCTACCGTTTATATCCTATTTAGACCCGAGGCCGATTCTGCAAAATGCCTTCTAAGTCCTCACGCTTTTTTCGTCGTGCCATGCATCGAGGACGTCCCGAATTGACGCGTGTTTGGCCGCAGGGCCGGACCCCAATCTGAAAGTCATTTTTGTGTCAGGGATATACCCTCCCGAAAGAGAAAAGATTTGTGTTTTGAAACAAAAGAATCTCAACTATTCGAAATTCACTATCAAGATGTTCCAAAATGGCAGATATATTAGCCCGCACCGCAGCACAAAGTGACACGCTGCGAGCTGGTACATATCTGCTGTTTTCAAGAAGCACTGTTTTAAATCCTCAGGGTTGACTGAAAAATCGCGGTGAGCGGTGCGTGAAGCTTGGCCGATGAGCCAATGGACGAGCAAAGCCAAATGTAGGAGGGGTTAGCACCGCTCAAAAAAACGTACGTTACTATAGAGCAATCTAAAATGACAGATTCTTTCCCGGTTTTAACGGGTTATACCCGAAGTTGAAGCCCCTCCGTATGGGAGCCCCTCCATCTTGGCGCGGTGGGGAGGGGGATGTGTCCACAGGCAGGGGCGTCACAAGGGGGGGTAAGTGAGACTGAGTCACTAGGGCCCACGGTGGAGGGGCCTTCATTTTTCTATACTTTAGCTATTGAAAAATAGCAGATCTACAAGCTCGGTGCCGTGCTGCAATCTTGTAGATCTGCTATTTTTGAAAAGTCGTGGAAAATATGTGCAAATCTTTGAATATATGTGTTTTTTAAGCGAACGTTTTACAACTCAAATTTTGCTTCTGGGGGGTCCCTGGAACTAAATATTTTGAGATGGGGGTCCAAATACATATCATTTTGGGGGTCCTTGACATGAAAAGGTTTGAGCGCCACTGACATAACATAGATTTTTTTTTCGTGAAAAACGACTTTTTCACGATTTTTCAAAAATAGCAGATATACAGGTACAAGCTCACAGCGCGGCACTCGGTGCCGCGCTGTGAGCTTGTATATCTGCTATTTTTCAATAGTTAAAGCACAAAATAACTCAGTGAATCCTTGTACCCAGGGCCCAGAATTTGGTGCGACACCCCTGGCCTGGCAAACACTCTTTCCTCCTCCACTCTGACAGCCCTGCCGTTATACGTAAGAGGAGGAAGCTTCGCACGCATTTGCTCGGTCAAGTGAATGGCCCCAGACAGCGCGGTGAATGGGCACACTATGCCATAGTACGGTACTACTCACACGACACAGAGAAGATGAGTCGTTCCCCCCAAGCACGTTGCACAACCATTGCTGCGAGTCCTGGCCGCTGCCTGTGTGTTGCCGGGGGAAATGACTGAGCCTTATCTTATATTCACAGCGACGCATGAAAATCAGCTAAGGTTGCCAAGCGCTATAAAATGCAACCGGAGAGAGTGCGGGGGCTCTTAAGTTTTACGGTGTGGCCTTTTGTCCGGGCGCTTTGCGCTACGTGCAGAGACAACCTCTAGGAAAGCGAGGCGCGTCACATAAAACACAAATAAACGCCTCGGTCCAAGTTCATCGGCGGCAGAGTTCAATTGGGCGAGAAACAATTGCGACTTGGTAACAGCCAAATTTGGAGGTGGCTGACTGATACGTCTGGGTTCTCCAACGTTACTTCTGAGACTCCTACATTCAATCCCTCTTTTTTTTTTGAGGGCATACTATAATCTATGATCCGTGGCTATTCGTGTGGCCAGGGCATACGCCAGTGCATAATGCCTATCAAATACGCTACCTTGAAAAGTTCACGAGGGCAGCAGACGTGGTATACGTGAGTTACAGGTAGAACACAGCACTGTGCACACCCCATAACCCAAACTGCACATATTCGAACGGGCAAGGATTAGTAGACATAATTTTGAGGACAATGTTCCTTCTCCTTACAAGAGAAATAGCAGTTTTTTTATGGTTACACTTAAAACGGATTTAGGAGTTAAAGCGTTGTTCACCCCAAAATGTTGTAATTTTTTTATTTTTGTATCGATTACATTTTAACGATTACTTAATTCATGGAAGGAATGCGACAAAAGTTTGAGTCGCATGCCAATCATTTGAGGACCATAGGGAACAAAGCAGGCTCTTTGTGTCTCCATAGGGAACCACTGCTGGTCATCGAAATATTATCTTAGGAATGCGACAAAAAATATATATATAGGCCTACATGAATTCAAGTTCCATGGGGTGAGCAATTGATAGATAATTTTTATTTATTGGGTGAACAATCCCGATAAGAGTAGACCTTTAGAGGGTTGAAGTTATACCCGATTCTCACTTAGTCGCGTGCCACTGTGCCATACGCCGAAAATAGCAGATCTATAAGCCAATAGATCTGCTATATGCTTCGCTTTAGGCCGATTTCCCCCACACATTGTGATACAAACGTGTGTCTGCGTGCTTGTGTGCGCGCGTGTTTGCGCGTGTATCTTTCTCTCTCCCTTTGTCGGAGGCACACAGGCCGGAGAGGAGGTAATCTGACATCCATCACCAGCTTACCGAGCAACACACACTGCAGTGTAACAAGCAGGAAACAATAGCCGGGGACCCTCCCCCCTGCCCTCCCCTCCTCTATTCATTACACAAGGCCCCGGGATGCTCTTTTGTAGGTGTTTAAGCTGGACGAATGATGCAGCAAAAAAACATCGTAATGACAAAGTGTTTTTTCTTTCTTTTTTTTTAGAGTGACCAGTAAAGAGAGAGGAAGGTTTTTAAGCCCCTGTAGGGAAAGTCTAGACCAGTGGTTCTCAACCTGTGGGTCGGGACCCCCAGGGGGGTCCCCCAATTATTTTGGGGGTGTCCCCAGATGATTAGCTTAAAGTGAAACATTGTTTTCTCACTCAACAGTAAACAAACCAACATAAAGTTTAAGTGTATAATAGAGGGTTTCTGCACAACAATTTAAGGACGCTTTAGTACCGCTAAAATGACAAATTAAGCATTGGTTAAATTGTCAAATATTAGAGGCGGAAATTGTGAAAATAGCAGATCTACATGCTCACAACGCCTCGCGACGCGAGGCGTTGTGAGCATGTAGATCTGCTATTTTCACAATAGAATCGTGTTATACAGAATGCAATGCCTCAACTCTTAGTGCTCGTCAGGGTTGGGGGTCCCAGTTAAAATATGGTTATTTTGGGGGTCACGGCCTGAAAAGGTTGAGAACCAGTGGTCTAGACGATGTTGAGAGGCTGTTCTGTCACTTACGGGCTTTATTATCTTTATGCTTATGTCTTCTTGTTATCTGACTTAATTTGCTTCCCGTGCTCCCAGTTCTTTACCCAATAATGACTACTTATTTGACACCGCAAAATGTTGGGAGCTTGTCCCCAAAAAATATTTCAACCACTCTTTTACGTTATGTAAACTAGTGATTTAAAGGACAACTTTGTTTTTTACAGAGAAAAGAAAAGATGTTTTCATTTACGTCTTTCTATAGTTTTAGCGATTTTAATTACCTTGATTTCAGTGGGTGGGGGCATGCAAGTGGCCAAATATGTATTTTTAGACAAAATAAGCTGTCAATTTCTTTACAGTAACACTAATAGCCCCCATAAGTCACATCTGGCCATGAAGGATTGTGGTGCATCTTGGGAATGGGCTTATTGTGACTAAAAAGACATATTTAACCACTTGCACGCATGCGAAATGATAGAAAGCAGTACATGAAAACATTTCAACACTCATCTATTCTTTTCTCTAATTACAATCTAAAATATGAACCCATGTTGTAAAAAAACAAAGTTGTCCTTTAACAATAATGATAATAATGTAATGATTCAAATTGACACTCGCACATAACAAAAGGGGGGGAAATATCGACCATGGATGATGAGTAGAAACAAACGAGATACTTTGATGACAATATAAGTTTGATACTTTTATTGCCAAAGAAAAGTGGAAAAAATTGACCAAATAAAAAAAGAGGAAGAATAAAAGTATGCATCAACAGTGTCTCATCATCAGCATCACAGAACAAAATCATGAGGTAAGATGTCAGCATTCAGAACATAAGTGTTACTTAATCAGGTGGAAGAAGCAGTACACAGCCACAACATTTCATGTGCTTTCTTTGACAGAAGGGCACTTTGTACTAGCAAGCAAGGACGTGCTGGGCCCCTGATTCAGCCCGGGAAAAAGAGTTGGAGAGGCCCTCATTGCGCGCTATAGAGAGAGATCTCTCTCTATAGCGCTGCTGCTACTCAAAGTTTTGCCATTTCAGATCATGACAAGTGACAAGCCAGTGGGCCAATTACATGAGTTATATTTCGTCGTTGTCGGGTGGAAACCTTGTATGTCCAAAACCGTTTGTTTTGTATTTATCATTTTAAAAATGATTTAAACTAGTGAAAACAGCCGATCTACAAGCACACAACGCCTCGCACCGCGAGGCGTTGTGTGCTTGTAGATCGGCTGTTTTCACTACTTTAGTGCAACAGCCTTGTATGATGAAGCAGGGCTTTGCTTTGCGAAGAAATTTATAAATTTGAAACTTGGAGATACGAGGTTTGTGCCCGACAGTGACGATTTACTTTGTTGGCTGCCCAGCCCCCAAAATGGAACGATTTTTTTTTTCCTAATGGCCGGCCTGGACCGGCCGGGAATGAACCGGCCGTTCGGGAGTTGTCCCGTTTTTCCCAATGGCCAGCACGTCCCTGCTAGCAAGGCACATTCACACTCCACAGTACCCAAAATGGTGAAAGTAATGCTCTCTCTAAAGCCGAAAATATGTGATCTGCAAGCTCACAACAAATTGTGAGCTTGCAGATGTGCTGTCTTCGGCGTACAACAAAGAATAGGCCTACAGTACATCTCCACTCTGCTCTTAACATCCCAGGTAAAAACAGAACAAGGATCGCTGTGCATTGATTGCACTTCTTTCACACTAGTGCAGTGGTTCTCGACCAGTGGCCCGGGGACCACCAGCGGTCCTTGAGGAGGTTCCAGGTGGTCCCCAGCTAAATGATGGAAGAGTTGGTAACCAAATGGACCCGTCTAGATCTCTTGAGAGTGGAAAAATTAACATTTTACGCTTTCAAGGATTATTGTTAGACTCTCAATTAGAGAATGTAGAAGAATTGATTTGTTGATCAATGTTTGCCTGTTACCGGTATCTCTCCTATGGCACCCCATCAATACAGCATGGAATTGTGGACAGAATCTTATCCAACGACAACAAAACATTCTACGTTTTGGGTCTGAGAGGCTAAAGCTCATCAAACGGTGGTCCGTGACAGTGCCATGGCATTGGTCCGAAATCTCATTGTTCCTACATCCCATTAGTCAGAATCTGGTGATGTTAACCTGGTGAAAAATACTATGCCTAAACCTAAACCTAACCTCAGTAAAACGATGCCTAAACCTAACCCTACAACCTAACCCTAACTAAAATCGGACTAATGAGATGTAGGACTAATGAGATTCCGGACTTATGGGCAGTCCCCAATGGACCTTGATGTGAAAAGGGTTGAAAACCACTGCATTCGTGGATATGCTTTCGTGCAAGAAAATGCTGTCTCAGCCTCCAGCTTGTCTTGATGGCAACAGAGTCATTTGTTTTGTGCGAGTATACCGGTATAACGAGTATATAACGAGCTACTGCCACCACCTGTCCCAGCCAGACCCAAGTGTTCTTGGCACATCGCACCCGACTGTCTGCTACTCATTGACGAAACACCCTGGCCTTTTCCAAAGTGGGCATTTTAAGGACATTGCTGTTCTTTGTTTAGTTTTAGTTTTTTTTTTTTACCTTGAGATGTTTTGTGTTGACATGACAGTGTCTAAGAGCATGAGGTGGCCACTCTACTCGCTGCAGGATTCGCCTTAAATGTCATGACTAAAGAAAGTAACGATTAAGTTCATTTCAGTCTCTCTCTCTCTCTCTCTCTCTCTCTCTCTCGCTCTCTCTCTCTCTCTCTCTCTCTCTCTCTCTCTCTCTCTCTCTGCTGTCTATATGAAAATATCGAACATTTAAAAGGTAACTTATCCGCCATAATTATTAATCTAGCAAAATGGACTTCATCATTGGAACAAAACATACAGATAAGAGTTAGTACAAAAAAGAAAAAAGAGAAAAGAAACCTCACACACACACTCAAAATACCAAATATATCATTCCTAAACCAATAATTTGGCAAATATCTCTTCATTTTTTCACCATATAGTGCTGCTGTCATGGTCCATATACAGGCATATTGCAAAATGTCAATCGAAAAAGACTCCCACCGTACGAAACAGGAGTACCGGTGAGTTTGGACAACGCTCAGCTATCAAATATCTCTGCATGCGAAACACCTCCGTTTTAAAAGTAGACGGAGACTTGCATCGCTGCCAGTCTTTGTTTCGTGGCCTCCCCATAACTCTGAGAGTGTAAGAGTTACACACCTGTAAGAGGTGTAAGAGTCCGTTTGATTCTTTACTATCAATCATTTAGCATGGGGACGCCGACGGAACCCCCTCAAGGACCCCTGGGGGTCCCCGGGACCCCAGTGTGAGCCACTGACCTACTGTACACAGTATGTATGCATATCTCCTTCCATGGCGTCGCTCCGTGCCCGCGCGTTCACAAATGAACACGTGCATTTACAATGTAAACAACTAACTCTACTTCGCATTGTATCATCATCCCAGCTCCATAGAATACTTTGCCTTTCTCTCGTTCACAAAGCCAACATCTCAACCACTAGACTAATAAGGGCATTCCTTATAATCCGGGGGAGATATTAGACTTTTTTAGGTCAGCAGGCTGAGGCTGTGAGTCGCTCTGCTACAGATGAATGATTCTCGCAAAAATAAAAATGTTTTATATATGGGATATATATCCTGTAATATTGTGGAATGCTTGCTCTTCTGCATTGTGGCATCTTTGTTCAGCAGGCATGGTGTATTCATCCACCAGAGCATGTGGTCAAAAATATATATAGGTTACGATCACAGTGACCATTTCCACAATTGTCTTATTTTGATTCAATCAAAGTTTTTTTTAGTTTTTTGCTGATTGAGTTTATTGTTTTATTGACACCAAAAATCGAAAAGTATGTACAAAACGTTATACAATAGTGTTCTTGACACATAAGTGTTCAAAAGGCCATCCCAAAAAGCCCCAAAGCTTATATTTCCATTGTGGTCCGATAATGAGTGGGGAAGAGTGGGGAGTTCCCCATAGCAAACATCGAGTCTCCACTTAAAGCAGTGCTTCTCAAACCTTATTTAATTTTTTTAAAATTTCAAGGACCCCAGTTTGGTGTGCATGATTAGGCCACGGACCCCCATGACACTGACAGTTGCCGTAAAGGTCCGTTTGGTCCTTTCCTATCCACAGTTTACCTGGGGACCTCCTGGAACCATCTCAAGGACCCCTAGGGACCCCAATTTGAGAACCCGCTGCCTTTACAGGTCCAAATGTACAACTCAGGACGAGTCTGGTGAGCTCAGAGGAGGGTCTCGATCTTGATGCTGAGGTCCCCTCCCAGCGGGTCTCCCAGGTCAAACAGTTGGTCCAGGTTGACGGTGGAGCTGCACAGGAAGTCCCCGGGCCCCTGCGGCTCCTCCTCCTCGGGCCAGGGCCCCTGCAGGAAGGCCGTGGCCAGGAAGGTCTCCTCGTCAAAGTCCGAGGCCTCGTGGCCCCTCTGGGTCCCCGCCAGCACGGCGGGGTGTGCGTCCGGCGCCCCCTCCAGGTGCTCCTCCTCCCCGCGGATGGGGCTCAGGGCGCCCCCGCCGTCCAGGCTGAGCTCGCCGCTCAGTGCCGAGTCCAGGAGGGCGTCCCAGTCGAAGTTCCCCTTGAGCGAGCCCAGCTCCCGCTGCTCGTCGGCGCACAGCAGCGGCGAGCTGGAGCGCCGCGGGGCTTTGCTAGTCCTGGGCGCCGCCGGCAGGTGCTGCTGCTGCTTCCGCTTGTGCCCGGAGAGCCCGGAGAGCCCTCTGACGGCCGAGCTCGGCCAGGAGCCCAGCATGGTCCCCTCGGCCGGCTGGGGGTCCCAGTGCTGGTCGTTGGCGCCGGTGGCCTCCTCGAACTCCCGGAGGAGCTGCTGGTGCGACTCGAAGTGGAGGGCGTCGCGGGGGGCGCGGGGCGCCATGTGCAGCGTGCCGTTGCGCAGGCGGCTCTGCAGCGCCGGGTTGATCTGCACGGGGGGCATGCGGCGCTTCTTGTAGGCGCCGCTCAGGAGCCGCTCGGCGTACTGCGGGTCGATCTTCCAGAAGCCGCCCTTCCCCGGCTCGTCCTTCTGCCGCGGCACCTTGATGAAGCACTTGTTGAGCGACAGGTTGTGCCGGATGGAGTTCTGATGGGTTGACAAGGGGAGAAGAACATTTAAAGGGGCTACACCATGAATTTTCATTTTTCCACTTTTTATGTATTTGTTTGGTGTCCCACGACTCCCACCAGCAAGTTCTATCCACACAAAGTCCTATTTCTGACCATTGTGTCTTTCTCAGTTTATGGGCAGATCTATGTAAGCAGGTCTCAGAACGGGCTGTCTGAGAAAGGTCCCGATTGTGATGTCACAATCGTGACCTACTGCTACTGCTGTGCTGAGTGGGGGTTGGGGAGGGGTGGGAAGGCCTGAGAAGGAGGCAGGAGGAGCTGGGAGAGGGTTGGGGAGGGGTGGGCAGGCCTGAGAAGGAGGCAGGAGGAGCTGGGAGAGGGTTGGGGAGGGGTGGGCACTGGGCAGGCCTGCTGAGCAGGAGGTGGGGAGGAGTGTGGGGCCAAAACTGGCTCAATAGCGCAGTCCTCCCACGGTCTGAAAATGCTCTGAAAGCCAGGCAGAAATGACAGGGGCTCTGTATTCAGGAGTGGTAATTTAGCCTTAAACCTTGAAGCTAAAAAGCAGGGCTTTACGAAAAAAAAAAACATACAAAATTGAAACTTGGAGATATAAGGTTTCTGCCCGACAGTGACGATATAACACTTCAAACGGTTCTGCCCACACAACTGGCTGAAGCAGCTTGGACTAAATTGTTTTTGAGGCTTGGCCCAGAGCAGAGGCTACTTTTAATAACCCTACCTGTATGTTATACCTCATCATGCAATGCTGTTTCCTGAAAGTAGGTATAGATTTTTGGTTCTGGTTTGCATTTTGATAAATGGGTCAATTCTTTTAAAAGATTTTAGGTTTTAAGAAATCAAATAAATAAAGACCTATCACCACTGTCTTGCACAAACCTTGTATGTCCAAGTTACGTTTGTTTCGTAAAGCAAAGCCTTGCCTCACCATGCAAGACTGTCACACAAAACTAGTGAAAATAACCGATCTACAAGCACACTTGTGCTTTTAGATCAGCTATTTTCACTATTGTAAATCACATTTTAAAATGATAAATACAAAATGAAAGGTTTTTGGCCATGCAAGGTTTCCACCCGACAACCACGCTATATTGACATATTAACCTGCAGCTAAATTCCAAGCAGGAAGTGCAGATGGCCGCGGCCCGTACATTACAACACATGAATGCATGCTGTACCCTACACCAGTGTTTCTCAACCACTGTGCCTGGGGACCTTTGGTGTGCCCCTGAGAAGGGTAAAGTGTGCCCCTTGAAACTGCTTGAAAGCCAGTATTGTATTTTTAACATTTTAAAAATGATTTAAACTAGTGAAAACAGCCGATCTACAAGCACACAACTTCTCGCGGTGCGAGGTGTTGTGTGCTTGTAGTTCTGCTGTTTTCACTACTGTTGTGCGACAAAGCAGGGCTTTACTTTGCGAAGAAACGTACACATTTGAAACTTGGAGATATGAGGTTTCTTCCTGACAGTGACGATATTTACGCCCCTGTATTATGTTGGTGTGCCCATGGATTCTTGGGACATGAAAAGTGTGCCCATGCAGAAAAAAGGTTGAGAAACACTGCTGTACCCTACCCTACCCCCCCCCCCCCCCCCCCGCGCCCCCATCCTTATTACACTCCAGTCCAAACAGAGGGGCTGACACAATGACCTTTGTTAAATATTATCTGCCCCATGCGCTGGCTTACAATAACACGACGCTCTGCAAATGTCTGAGCTGACCGCTTCAGTAGGGGAGTGCAAGTTAGCGGCTTAATCAATCATTTATCCGCAAAATTAAACTTTTTCCTCCAAAAGTCTCCGCCCCCCCCCCCCCCCCCCCCCCCCCCTGGCCGCTTTGCTCAAGCAGAAGAAACCCTTGGGGGGTATTTTATTATTAGCCGAAAGCAACGGTTGAGGAAAAGAATTAACCACTTGAGTGAGAGCACTGAGTCCCTCAGGGCTCTATGCTAGTGACATTTCATTTCTGTTTTCAGTGGTGTAAAGTAACTAAGTACATTTAGTTAAGTACACATTTGAAGTATTTGTACTTTACTTGAGTATTTCCAATTTCCAATACTTTTACTTCCACTCCACTACATCTCGAATCCAAATGTTGTACTTTTACTCCACTACAATTATTTGAAAACTTTAGTTACTAGTTACTTTGCAGACATAAATTATAATATTATAAAACATAAACATAAACCACTTTAGCCCTGTTTCATAGCTATAGGCTGTTTGAAAATAGCCAATCTACAAGCTCACAACGCGTCGCATCGCGGCGCGTTGTGAGCTTGTAGATCGGCTATTTTCAAACATCTAGTACTTTTACTTTTGGTACTCTAAGTACATTTTGATGCCAATACTTTCATACTTTTACACAAGTTCATTTTGAATTCTGGACTTTTACTTGTAACAGAGTACATCTACAGTGCACTATTGATACTTTTACTTAATTCCAAAATGTGTAGAAAGAAAATGTCAAAATGTCTTTAAAAAAAAGGGACATAACATGTTAAAAGTTTGAATAATGATATTAATGAAAATGTGTTACATGTTTTGACACAATAAAGTATAAAAAAAAAATCCAAAATGTGAGTACTTTTTCCACCACTGTTTTCTGTTATTGCAGGGCAGGCTTTTTCATAAAATAGCCGTTCGACAAGCTTAAGCCTGATCTGCTATTTTCTGCCAAGGCTTTGTAATGCATTTTGTCACTTTAATGTTGCAGCTCGTATAAAGGACGGGCTGATTTGACTAGACTTTTTGTGCTGACTAACCTATAATAATACATCGTCATCATTTATCACTTAATGTATGTTTTGAAGCTATTTTCCTCATCATCACCATCATGCAGCCAAGTATACGAACAGTTTTTGATTGCTTCCCGAGTTCCCGAAGCCACGGCTGCGAACGCTGCAGAGTGTCAGCTGGCTCTGTGCTATTAACCCTCCTCTTCTCCTTAATGCCATTTGAGACGTTTAAGAACCAAAATGCCCCCAGCTGTGACTCTGACCCACTCAAAACACACACACACACACACACACACACACACACACACACACACACACACACACACACACACACACACACACACACACACACACACACACACACAAACACACACACACACACACACACACACACACACACACACCCTGATCTGATGAGCAGACCTCTTGAACCAATTGAACAACACTTGAGGAAAGTCCCCTGAGTCCCCTGAGAGTGCACGTGTGTGTGTGTGTGTGTGTGTGTGTGTGTGTGTGTGTGTGTGTGTGTGTGTGTGTGTGTGTGTGTGTGTGTGTGTGTGTGTGTGTGTGTGTGTGTGTGTGTGTGTGTGTGTGTGTGTTGTATGTGCGTGTGTGTGTAGGGAGTAGAGACCATGTCAAGAGAGGGAAAGAAAGCATAGCTGAAACATAAAATATGTGTTGGAGATAAGTGGCAAACACCAAGTGAATTTTCACTTTCCCACTTTGAAAACCACTGTCTTTAGAAGTGTATGTGTGCCCATATTGTGTTAACCACTTCAAAGGTGTCATTCCTATTTTGGGCATGTCATTATAGGCAAAAAGCTCAAGACATTTCAACCAAAAGGTAGTTGACAGTAATAGATGATAGTACGTCTACATGCTAACTTTCCTGTAAGAGAAAGGCTGTCGTTTCTATTAGCTTGGAATCCACATTGATGAGGTCATTGGTGGGCAGGTGTCTGGACTGTCCACAGCCCACCAATGAGACCCACAGAAGAAAATTGAGGACCACGGCAGCCATATTGGAGAGAAGTTGAGTCTCTTCTCACTTCCTTCAAAGGTGCTACAGAAGATACTAATGAAGGCTCTGTTCCATTTCATGTAGCACAGTGGTTCTCAAACCCTTTATTTCAAGGACCCCCCATAACTCTGAAAGTGTACAAATGGAACCAAATGAACCCTTAGGGATCCATACTCTCAGAGTTACTCCTTTTAAAGGGAGTACACCATGAATTTTCATTTCATTTCCAATTTTTATGTATTTTTTTGGTGTCCCAACAGCACGTTCTATCCTCACAAAGTCCTATTTCTGACCATTGTGTCTTTCTCAGTTTATGGGCAGATCTATGTAAGCAGGTCTCAGAACGAGCTGTCTGAGTGGGGGTTGGGGAGGGGTGGGCAGGCCTGAGAAGGAGGCAGGAGGAGCTGGGAGAGGGTTGGGGAGGGGTGGGCAGGCCTGAGAAGGAGGCAGGAGGAGCTGGGAGAGGGTTGGGGAGGGGTGGGCAGACCTGCTGAGCAGGAGGTGGGGAGGAATGTGGGGGGCCAAAACTGTCTCAATAGCGCAGTCCTCCCACTCAGGACAAGGTGGTATTGCAGCTGAAAATGCTCTGAAATGGTAATTTAGCCTCAAACCTTTTGAAAAAAGTTTTTGGGACATAATTTATTGTTATATAAATTATTTTTCAAATGCATGGTGTAGAACCTTTAAAGGGGTCATTTGGAGCCCCCAAGGAACCATGGGGGTCCCTGGACCACACTTTGAGACTCACTGGCGTAGCAGAGTGTTTCCAGTGAGCCAACATGCAACAATATCAGCACCCTGACTCTGTCTGACCAGAATGGAACAGAGCTTTCATTAGTACCGGTATTACTGGTAACACCTGTGTAGGAAGTAAGAAGAGACCCAACTTCTCTCCAAGATGGCTGCTGTGCATATAGCCTATTCCACGAAGCGCTAAGGTTGAAAACAGATGAAGTGCCCCTATTAAGCAAACGGCGCTGAAGTCGTCAAGCGCGTGATGCTGGAAACGGGGTTCCCCTCGTTTACCTGCCAGGTGGGGTCGGCGTGGCGGAAGTAGCAGAAGTTGTCGGTGATCCACTTGTAGATGCACGACAGCGTGATCTTGCTCTTGGCGCTGGCCTGCATGGCCATGCAGATGAGCGTGGCGTAGGAGTACGGCGGCTTGACGCGGGCGTCCGTCTTGTAGTCCACCTCGTCGGGGCAGTGGCCGTGCGCCACGATGGCGCCGGGGGGCAGACTCGCGTGGTGGTGATGCGCACCGCCGCGGCTGTAGGCCGCAGCCGTGGGCTTGCCCGGGGTCAGCGGCCCCATGCCCATGCCGGACGCCGGGTCGCCGGCCAGCGGGGACGAGGGCGCCTCGGAGGGGGAGCCCGCGAGCGGCTGGTGGTGGTGGTGGCCGCCGAAGAGCGAGGGTGGCTGCGGCTGGGGCCCGCCGCCGTTGGCACTGAGGATGGAGAACTCCTGCAGCCACTGCAGGCTGGTCAGGCTGTCGTCCAGGTTGATGCTGCTGTTGCTGCAGCAGCTGCTGTTGTTGCTGTTGTTGTTGTTGGTGGAGGAGGTGTTGTCCAGCTCCTCGGCCCGGGCTGCGGCCGTCACTACCTGTAGGGCAGACAGACGCATATAGGCCTTTAGTGGTCTCACTTAGAACAGTGGTTCTCAACCGTTTCAGGCCGCGACCCCCAAATGAATCTTTCTTTTTTTTTTAAGATTCGTTTTTGGGCTTTTTATGCCTTTATTTGATAGGATAGTAGACTGACAGGAAATGGGGAGAGAGATGGGGAATGACATGTGGCAAAGGTCGTCCGGATCGGGAGTCAAACCGGCGACGCCAGCAGGCATCATAGCCTAGTATGTGGTATGCGCCTTGACCACTAGGCCAGCGGGCACCCCAAAATAATCATATTTTAACTGGGGACCCCCCCTACCCTCACGAGCACTAAGAGTTGAGGCATTACATTTTGTATAATACGGTTCTATTGTGAAAATAGCCGATCTACATGCTCACAACGCCTCGCATTGCAAGGTGTTGTGAGCATGTAGTTCGTTCTGCCTCTAATATTTGACAAGTTGGCCAATGTTTAATTTGTCATTTCAGAGGTATTTAAGTCCTTAAATTGTCACTTTATAAATGTTCAGATACCCTCTATACAATTAGACGTTATGTTGGTTTGTTTACTGTTGAGTGAGAAAACAATGTTGCATTAATCATCTGGGGACCGGGACCCCCCAAAATAATTTGGGGACCCCCTGGGGGTCCCGACCCACAGGTTTAGGAGAGGCTAAACCTCATCAAACTGGGGACCTGGGGACCTTCCAGGCTCCCACCCTGACGAGCACATGGAGTTGATTGCATTTTGTTTAACATTCTATTCTATTGTGAAAATAGCAGATCTACTGTACATGCTCATAACGGCTATTTTCACAATTATTTCTGCTTCTAATATTTGACAATTTAGCCAATGTTTCATTTGTCATGTGAAAAAAAGGTCAAAAAGGTCTCAAAAGTCCTTAAATTGTCACTTTAGAAATGTGCAGACACCCAGTCAATACACTAAAACCTTATATTGGTTTATTTACTGTTGAGTGAGAAAACAATGTTGCACATTAATTTCAAAATCTGGGGGCCCCCCAAAATAATTTGGGGACAACCCTGGGGGTCCCGACCCACAGGTTGAGAACCACTGGTCTACACAACAGAGTTATCAGCAGTAATGTCCTATACAGTACCTCCTCCTCCAGGCCCACGGAGCCCTCGGGCCACGGGTCAACACAGCTCAGAGACAGCATGGTGGCTCTCCTCCTCTCTGACACCTCCTTCTTCCCTGTCTGCTCCTCCTGCCTGCCACTGCACTGAGAGAGAGAGAGAGAGAGAGAGAGAGAGAGAGAGAGAGAGAGAGAGAGAGAGAGAGAGAGAGAGAGGTGTCAATTAAACAGAATAAGACAAAGACACAATGATGGCCTCGCTTGGAAACAGTTAACAGTAACGGTAATCATGTTCCCATGTAATTGTAATTGCTAATTAGCGTGTGCCTGTGTGTGTGTGTGTGTGTGTGTGTGTGTGTGTGTGTGTGTGTGTGTGTGTGTGTGTGTGTGTGTGTGTGTGTGTGTGTGTGTGTGTGTGTGTGTGTTGGCAATGTTTGTGTGTGTGTGTGTGTGTGTGTGTGTGTGTGTGTGTGTGTGTGTGTGTGTGTGTGTGTGCGCGCGTGCGTGCGTGCGTGTGTGCGCGCGCGCGCGAGTGTGTGCGTGCAGCCCATATTGGTGACGTATTCGTGTTCCTATTGTATGAGCTAAAAGAGTTTCACATTGCACTGCACACAGCCACACACTGAACTGACTCATTCCCAATCCATTAGTAGCCTATTAGAATCATAATGGAGAGTCGGGACTATAGTGTAGGCCTGCCAAGAAGGTTCTGTTCTGAAGAGCTTTTAGAGCTATTTATATAGAGTTCACACATGGAGTGTGAAAATGAAATGTCATTGTGTGGAAGTAGGAAGGCTCTTTAATTGTCCAGGAGGAGGTCGTAGAACTTTCTGGAATTCCAGACCTCTGTCCTGTCCTCCCGGACGCTGCTGGTGCACTTGACGCACAAACCTCCTCCTCTATATACCCCGCAGTACGACGGTGTCGCTGACCCAGCAGCGTCAGTTCAGAAAAGGCTAAGGTATGGCAACATGACTGGTGTCTTGCAAGACACCAGTCATGTTGCCATACCTTAGCAACAGGCACGATGAAAAGTACATTTTATTATTTCCCCCTGTAGCCAAGGTATGGCAGGTGCCATAGCTTGCCATACCCAATTGACGCCTCTGACCAAAACCCCCCCCCCCCCAGAACAGATCTATTTACAAGCCAACAATGTCGAGCCAAAGTTGCTGTTCTTTTCTTTTAGCCGATTAATTCCCGTAATGTTTTATTCACGAAACATAGGCTACAAAATAAGGAATTATCCACTATGACATAGCCTATTTATAGCTTCTAATATTGTCAATCTATCATTTTAGCCAACCAATTATAGCCTGGCAAATTTTATCTTAAAATACAAACAGACATTTATTTGCACCATCAGTGCCATATGAGACTCCAAAACTCACACAGGCCTAAACAGATCTACAAGCTAGCGTAGTATAGGCCTATCAGCTCTTTTTGACAAGCAAGGTGACTTGAGCCATGCATTTCCGATTCCAACTACCTGTGGCATTTTAATAGGCTATATATATTTTGTATGATTTTTCCCCCTTCTTTTTATGACCATATCCTATATTCATTTTATTCAAATAGCCTACAACTAGGCTAATAATAGGCCTATATAGCTAACTATTAAAAGCAAAACGATGAAAATGTTAATTAGCCCATCCACCTCAATGAGTTAATTGTTGATTGTAGAAATAGCTATCTAACTAATACTCATTCCAGTATTAAAATGACAGGCTACAAGCTTCTAATTATGTAATTATAGCCTAAAGGATACATAGCTTCTAATTATGTAAATTATCTCATTTCACGCTATATCGAATAACGTAGCTAATTATTCAATATTAAAATATTGTCCTCTATAAGACAAATCAATAATAAATAAATAAACTCACCTGGTTAACTGGTCGAAGAAAAGACTTTGAACTCCAGTTTTTTTTTTTTTTTAATAAAATCCAGTTTTTCCAAATAAAATGTTTAATTGTTATCTTGAGTCCGTGGAAATCTGCAGGGATCCGACGCTGATGTTCAAAATGACACAAAGTTTATGATGAAGGAAAAAGAAAAAAAAAGAAGAAGAAAAAAAGTTAAATTCCTCTGTAGGCTATTGCGGTTGTTTGGCGGTGCGATGCGCGGCTCTCCAAGGTGTGTGTGTAGCCTATGTGTGTGCGTGTGGTGGTGTAGCCTCCATCTATCTAATGATGTCCTGCTCTGCTGACTGGGGGGTTAGTTATCTCATGGGGGGGGGGGGGGGGTTCAGTTTAATACCTGGTTGCAGCGGGGAGGTTTGCACGGCAACCATAGCAACGCCCCGCTGTAAACAGCTTGCCGTGCCTCCATTGGCCCGCTGGTTGCTATGGCGCTTTCATTTTTAAACACCCTCTCTGTCCTCACGCACGCATGCACGCACACACGCCTGCAGGTCCTCTGCTGCTCAGCTCGCGCACGCCGCCAGCATGCAACCTGACCACCGCACAGTGCAGTGCACACACACACTGACACAGTCACACAGACACTATCCTGTCTCTTTCTCGCGCTCACATTTTGATTTCAATAAGTAGGCCCCCCTATAGGTCTACTGATCTGATGTGGATTGTATTGATCAGGATTATCATTCATCTGTTGCACATTAAGTTAATCATCTGGGGACCCCCCTGGGGGTCCCGACCCACAGGTTGAGAACCACTGCTATAGGCTACTGACTGACTATCTATCTATCTATCTATCTATCTATCTATCTATCTATCTATCTATCTATCTATCTATCTATCTATCTCTATCTATCTATCAAACATGAACCGCTGGACTCATTTTGTAGGCAGAGGAGAATCTGCCCCCAGAGCATTTTCTGTCCCTCGCTATTTTCAACAGATCAGAGACAAAAATAACGACTAAAGTATCATTCTAACACTTTCCTTTCCACAACAAAGAGAAGAAAAATGTGTAAATAGTAAAAATAGTAAAAAGATTCACGGAAACTGGGGGCAGAAATTCTCCTCTGCCTACAAAATGATGTCATACTTAACAGCCCCTCTCCACTTGACATCATATGGCGTTTATGTGGTTAAGCCTGCATGAGGAAGCCTTTTTTAATGCTTTATACAGTTGCTTTCGTCAAGGGCCTCATGGAAGCAGTCATCCACACTAATAGAACATTCAAGGAGACAACACTCTCTCTCTCTCTCTCTCTCTCTCTCTCTCTCTCTCTCTCTCTCTCTCTCTCTCTCTCTTGGGTCTTTCTCCCTTACAGTCTTAAAGGAGTAGTTCACCCCCAAATTGACTTGTTTCACATTGATTACTCATGCCATGGAGACTTGATTCAATAATATTTATTTGTATTTGTCACATTCCTAATACAATAATTGTATTACAATACATTTCCCCCCATTGATTCCGGATGGGGACCCAAATGCATTTGGGTCCCCATCCGGAATCAATGGGGGGAAATTTACTATGGTAATTTTTGTGTCTTAGGAATACGACAAAGTGTCCATGGGCTGAGTAATTAATAGAAAGAAAGTCATTTTGGGGGTGAACTACTCCTTTAAGAACAAAAGTAGGCTGCATTCCTTCACACATTCCCCCTGTGAGTCCAAAGGCTGCGTCCAGCTTTTAATTCTGTCACTGATTAAATTCAGAAATGCTGCCAGCTCAGCACATTTTTCTGTGGCCTAAATTCATAACAGTTTATGGACTGGAGAGTACAGGGTGGCATGGTGGCATTCATAGCGCAAGCTAGCACATCAGCGATGACTATATCGTTCGCCCATTGTCTTATCTGCCATCCACTTGACTTTCTTTGATTTGATTATTTTATGCATTAGGTCTTTACATAGATTTACATTTTTTCAAATTTTCCAGGTCACGACCAGAGTTGGGGTCCGTTACTCAAAAAAGTAATACATTACACATTACTTACTAAACAAAGTAATGCCTTATATTACTTGATTACTCCCTGGGATTACTTACTTTACTTTTGCCTTACTCCATAAACTTGCCTGAGATGCATTGTCACGTAATTTGCCGCTTAATATAACATAACCTTACGTATGGCGATATATTAGCACAGATCTTTATCCTAAGAAGGAGGACATGGGGGGGCTCATAGTAACGCAAGTACAGACTAAAGCGTTTGACTCGTTACTTCTTTTGGAGGAGTAGTGGCGTTACATTACTCGTTACTGAAAAAAAGTAGATAGATAGATAGCTTTATTATCCCAAGGGGGAAATTCAGTAAAAGTAATGTGATTACAGTAACTCTGTTACAGTAATAATTGCGTTACCCCCGACTCTGGTCACGACCACCCAAAATAATATATTGGTACTGCCCCCACCACCCTGACCAAGCACTTATGGAATCGTAGGAGCTGAGCTGAGGCGTTACATTTTGTTTTGGTTCGGTTCCACAGATAATAGCTGTGATCTGTGAAAATAGAAGCTCCATATGCATCAGCCCACCACCCCATGGGGGTCTTCTACGTTTTCAGGCCAAGGACCCCTTAGTTGAGAGAGAGATGAAGCAGGGACCCCCTCAACCTCCATATAGTTTCATTGTTTGACAGCACCATCATCAGTGTATTTTGGATTCAATTTGTCAATTTGTGTTTTCAGATATTAAACCATTTGAACCGTCAATAAACCTGACCTTTCACTCTGTACTTAGTCTGCTCTTTTTCCCCTCTACACCAAAGCTCTCAGCCGGAAATAGCCGATCTACAAGCTCACAACGCCTTGCAGCGCAAGGCGTTGTGAGCTTGTAGATCTGCTATTTTTGGCTAAAGTTCTCCGAATATGGGCACTAGAGTTCACGTGGTTAATATATAAAAAAGGATTGGAAGATTTGGAGGACCCCCTGTAGTAACTCTGAGGACCCCCTATTGAAGACCCCTGGCACTACCCTATGCATTATAGGAAATGGGGGGGATCCACTACCTTATGCATGGTAGGAAATGTGGGGGGGGGGACCAGGTTGTCGTCCTCCCTGTCCCTCTCATGCGGGACATTGGTCTCTATCCGCAGGTCATTGTCCAGGCCCCGTGGGGGTCATTGTCACTGCCAGACGGCTCTGTTGACGTCAGGCTCTGAGTGACTGACCCCCCACCCCCACCCCCACCCCCACCGAAAGGTCGGAGAGGTCAGGATGAGCGCAGTCAAGCACAGGAGGCTCACACACGTCACAGAGGGTGATATGGTGTGGTCCAGTGGTTCCCAACGTTTTCAGCTCGAGACCCAAAAGTAAAATTTGGACGTTTGCCCGGGACCCAGACTATAGTGAAAAA